>NW_025767396.1:54163-296663 GCF_003918875.1 Haliotis rubra | reverse complement strand
ATCCCACAGATGATATCCTTACCTTGTCAGCTTGCTGAAAGGGTTAACCTCCTTGGTCTCATGGACAAGGCATCAGACTTTGGATCAGAAGTTCCACGGTTCGAATCCCAGCACAGGACTCAGAAATTTTATGGGCTCTTCATTGGCGCCCAATGTTCATGAGCATGTTCATATCAAATTGAACAAAACAAGCCTACAGTACCCTGCTATGCGGCCCTGGATGTGTTTTCTGTTGACAGGGGAGTATGTAGCAGGGCGTGGAGTCATCCCACAGATGACATCCTTACCTTGTCAGCTTGCTGAAAGGGTTAACCTCCTTGGTCATGTGGACAAGGCGTCCGACTTCGGATCAGGTCCGTGGTTCGAATCACACCACAGGAATCGGAAATATTGTTCCCGGAATATTAAAGATGTCTCTGATTGTATATAATCTTGATAGAAACAAACAATTCTTTTAAAATTGAAAAGGAGCCCCAGTGAGATGGGCTTGAACCTGAGGAAATCTAGACTTACTTCATTTACGGCTTGAGCATCACAGAAAGGGGTGCATGGATTGAAAAGTAATGCAGTTCACGGACTGTGAGACTGTGAGACTATACAACATCAAGTGATTGATGTTATGACTGACTGACTGAGTTTGGTTTTATTCCGCTTTTAGCAATATTCCAGCAACATCACGGCAGGGGACACAAGAAATTGGCTTCACACATTGTAACCATGTGGGGATTCGAACCCGGGTCTTCGGCGTGACGAGCCAACGCTTTAACCACTAGGCTACCCCACCGCCCGATTGATGTTATGAACGAGCCATACTGTTAGGGTACAATAGGGGCGGTGGGGTAGCCCAATGGTTAAAGCATTGGCTTGTCACGCAGAAGACCCGGGGCTCAAATCCCCACATGGGTACAATGTGTGAAGCCCATTTCCGGTGTACCCCGCCGTGATATTGCTGGAATATTGCTGAAAACGGCATAAAACCAAACTCAGTCAGTCAGTCAGTCACTTAGAGTAAACGTGACGTTACATGAAAGCTCGGCAGTGGGGTAACGCAAGGGTTAAAGTGTTGGCTCGTCACGACGAAGACATGGGTTTGATTCCCCACATGGGTACAATGTGTGAAGCCCATTTCTGGTTTTCCCTGTCATGATATTGCTGGAATATTGCTAAAAGTGACATAAAACCGCACTCTCTCACTCACTCATCAAAGCTTGAGACAACACTTGTACAGTAAACTATGGTACCATTTTAGGTTAATGGCGCCGTTGTGGAAGACAGAAAGAACCTGCGGAACCTGCCGATTGAGGAGGTGATAGAGAAATGCAAGGGCATCGTGGGGGAGCTGGGCAAGCTGGAGGAGTACCACCGCGGGGAGGGGATGCGGCTCCAGAAGATGCTCGGGGACTTCTACTGGGACTACACTTTACAGAGGAGGGAGATTGGAGATGCCATAGCAGAGGCTGGATATGCTGGTAGGTAGAGATGGATATGCTGGTAGGTAGAGATGGATATGCTGGTAGGTAGAAGTGGATATGCTGGTAGGTAGAGATAGATATGCTGGTAGGTAGAAGTGGATATGCTGGTTGGTAGAAGTGGATATGCTGGTAGGTAGAGATGGATATGCTGGTAGGTAGAGATGGATATGCTGGTTGGTAGAAGTGGATATGCTGGTAGGTAGAGATGGATATGCTGGTAGGTAAAGCTAGATATACTGGTAGGTAGAGATGGATATGCTGGTAGGTAGAGATGGATATGCTGGTAGGTAGAAGAGGATACGCAGGTAGGGAAAAGTGGATATGCAGGTAGGTAAAGGATGATATGCAGGTAGAGAAACGTGGATATGCAGGTAGGTACAGATGGATATGCAGGTAGGTAGAAGAGGATATGCAGGTAGGTAGAGAGGATATGCAGGTAGGTAGAGGAGGATATGCAGGTAGGTAGAGGAGGATGTGCAGGTAGGGAAAAGGGGATATACAGGTAGGTAAAGGATGATATGCAGGTAGAGAAACGTGGATATGCAGGTAGGTACAGATGGGTATGCAGGTAGGTAGAAGAGGATATGCAGGTAGGGAAAAGTGGATATACAGGTAGGGAAAAGTGGATATGCAGGTGGGAAAAGTGGATTTGCAGGTAGGTAAAGGATGATATGCAGGTAGAGAAACGTGGATATGCAGGTAGGTACAGATGGATATGCAGGTAGGTAGAAGAGGATATGCAGGTAGGGAAAAGTGGATATACAGGTAGGGAAAAGTGGATATGCAGGTAGGGAAAAGTGGATTTGCAGGTAGGTAAAGGATGATATGCAGGTAGAGAAACGTGGATATGCAGGTAGGTACAGATGGATATGCAGGTAGGTAGAAGAGGATATGCAGGTAGGGAAAAGTGGATATACAGTAGGGGAAAAGTGGATATACAGGTAGGGAAAACAGGAAATGCAGGTAGGGAAAAGTGGATATGCAGGCAGGTAGAGGAGGATATGCAGGTAGGTAGAGAGGATATGCAGGTAGGTAGAGAGGATATGCAGGTAGGTAGAGGAGGATGTGCAGGTAGGTAGAGAGGATATGCAGGTAGGTAGAGGAGGATGTGCAGGTAGGTAGAGAGGATATGCAGGTAGGTAGAGAGGATATGCAGGTAGGGAGAGGATATGCAGGTAGGTAGAGAGGATATGCAGGTAGGTAGAGAGGATATGCAGGTAGGTAGAGAGGATATGCAGGTAGGAAGAGAGGATATGCAGGTAGGAAGAGGAGGATATGCAGGTAGGTAGAGAGGATATGCAGGTAGGTAGAGAGGATATGCAGGTAGGTAGAGGAGGATATGCAGGTAGGTAGAGAGGATATACAGGTAGGTAGAGGAGGATGTGCAGGTAGGGAAAAGTGGATATGCTGTTGGTGGTAACATGACAGATGCACAATAGATGAACCAGTGCTATATGTTAACAACTGGTAAAGTTAGAATATGCTGGCTAGGCAAGTCAATATTTGTTCAAAACCATAGTCCTGATTATCTTAATAGACCTGATTATCTTAATAGTAACAACAAGTTTGTGTTCTACAGAAATCACAATCAAGATGCTGAAAAGCCTGAACACCATTGGTATCTTCAAGAACGACGACGTCTGGTTCCCCGCCTACTACACCTACAACACAACGTGGAACTACTCCGACACGAGTGACAACCTCGCCAAGGTAGGGGTAACATCCAGAGGGGGTGCATAGTGGGCTCGCAATGTATCATTTGTATAGCGCCAATATCCAGCTCAGTTTTGATTTTGCCCCCTCAATCATTGGATGTCAAACTTAAATGGCACATCGTGTTAGCAATCTCAACTCCCTGGGCATCATTAAACTCTTGCAGCCACTAGACGCACTGTGTTAATATTTCTTTCCCATCCTTACAAGGTACCCATTCACAGCTGGGTGGACAGGGACCATAGTCACAGTATTTTGTCCAAGTTAACTTCACGTTGCTGTACCCACAACTAGGTGTTTGCACGTATTCATGTGGCCACCATCTGATCATTTACCAACGGATTCGTGGGTTCTTTTAAGTGCACAGTGTTGTGTACTGTACACTAGGGGTTGTGACAACACTGAAAGAGTCTGCATGTAAAGTTGACTCCAAGGTTTTTACACCCGGTCACAGGTGGGCTCGATCCCGGCACCTCAAGCTCGCTGGATCACTAGCCTGGCACCTTAGGCAGCTCACCCACCACTGTTAGCTCGAATTAGTGCAAGCACTTGTATGGCGCTGAACTCAACCTAACACGGACATGCTCTAAGCGCATACAACATGATGGGCATTATTATCCCAGATGACCCAAGCTGCTTGTGAGGTGCAAGAAGGTTAACAGTCATATGACTTACCCCACCGGGTACCCATACACTGCTGGGTGAACAGAGGCAATTCTTGAATAAACTCACATGTCTTGGGCAAGACCACATATGTCATGTGTGCTTCGTTGTGGGGCAGGACTGAAGTCCTAGAAATTCTCAGGAGTCAAGCTGCCAAACAAGGTCACCCATCCAAGGACTATGGGTGACCAGTGTTGCTTAAAGGCACAATGTCACGCTTTTTCGACAATATTTTTGCCTATATTTTATAAATTGGGGCATATGCACTCACTTTAGCTTCCTATTGATGCAATAAAAGACTTATTATACCTTACAACTTGCCTGAAATCGATAATTGAAATTTCAAGGCGAACAGCTTCCAAACAGAAACACTTGCCATATATGGAATGTAAATGTTTGCTCTGTACATTGGAAACTGTCGCACATGGTGTTGTCGGTGTTTACCTAACTGGTTTCAATCACAAGTTGTGCATAGGATAGTTGTAAAGAGCTCCAAGGGACATAACTCTATGGGGTTCGCTTGAAATAATGTTCGGCCTGTAGAGGGCGCAAGAGCTGATTTAATGCAACGTTGCATTAATTCAGTCGAACATTTGAATTTAATATAGTAATCTAAATATGTAAAAAAAAAATGAATAAATTATATGGTAGATTCCCTGAGGGCTGATAGTTAGTATTATTGAGAGAAATGCATTATGAATTTTTAGAGAAATGTGGTGTGACATTGTGCGTTTAAGTACAATTGATTTGTGACCTGGGCTCAATGCACAGGACCACACACCACCAAGACAATCTCTCTTTTTAATTGTTTGAAATATTTGTTTTCTCAACATTTGTTTTCTGGTCATGAATGTACTTCTCACATGAAGATATTGGATTTCTGTAAAAAGGGGAGGCCCAGATGGGTGATTGGTTAAAAATAGATATGATAAACTGTGATTTGTAACAGAGGCATGTACTCTGCTCAGGGGTGGATACAGCTTTTTGAGATGGGGGGGATGCACAGTCCATCTACACCCTTTCCCTTTTTTTTTCTCTCTCTCTCTCTCTCTCTCTCTCTCTCTCTCTCTCTCTCTCTCTCTCTCTCTCTCTCTCTCTCTCTCTCTCTCTCTCTCTCTCTCTCTCTATCTATCTCTCTATCCCTCTCTCTCTCTATCTATCTATCTGTCACACTACGGGCAATAATCCTGCGTACGCGTACACGCATAAAAAATCAAAAGACACACACACATACATGCACACACATGCACACGCACAGTAAGATGTACACAGACACACAGGCACATGCCTACACACAGACAGCAATAACTATGTAATCATTATGTGATTTATGTTTCAGAATTTAGCTGAGGCCGATGCAGTCCGCCTCCTGTCACTCAACTGTAGTCACAAGCCTTACATTACAAACATACACAGCAAGGTGAGAGCTGGTGGAGCATTGGGTGAGACTGATCATTGACAGACAGATGATGTGCTGATTCTACACGTTTAGCAGATGAAGAGTGTGTTTGAACATAATCAGGGTCCGATTTCAGTTTGTTTTCAGAACCTGCACCAAGTGCAACCTTATAGGCTTGGTTGCACCATCACCATTTTGGTTGCACCATCAAATAATGTCCCTGGTTCTAGAGGTAACATAAAATACTTGTTTAGCAATTTTCATAACAAGTACTCAGTATCAGATTGTAGAAGGTGTGAAGTCATCCCACAGATGACATCCTTACCTTGTCAGCTTGCTGACGGGGTTAACTCTTTGGTCATGTGGACAAGGCGTCCGACTTCTGATCAGAAAGTCTGTGGTTCGAATCCCAGCACGGGACTCAGAAATTTTATGGCCGCTACATTGGCGCCCAATGTGGGGCTGAGCACGTTCATATCAAATTTGAGCAAAATAAGCCTCAGTACCCAACTATGTGGCTCGGGACGTTCCTTCTGTTGACGGGGGAGTATGTAGCAGGGCATGGAGTCATCCCACAGATGACATCCTTACCTTGTCAGCTTGCTGACAGGGTTAACCTCTTTGGTCTCCGACTTTCAGAAAGTCATGTTGGACAAGCACGGCGTCCGACTTCTGATCTGAGCTGCGTCCAAATTTGAGAATAAGCCTCAGTACCCAACTATGCGGTTTCGGGGCGTGCCTTCTGGGACGAGGGAGTATGTAGCAGTTCATCCCACGCTTACCTTTCAGCTTGCTGGCGGGGTTAACTTCTCTTTGGTCATGTGGACAAAGGCTGAGCTGAGCAACCCATGCTTGTCGTAAGAGGTGACTAAGCTGAGCAACATGGATAAGAGGTGACTAACGGGATCGGGTGGTCAGGCTTGCTGATAGGGTTGGGTATTGCAGAGAATTTTCATATTGCGATATATTGCGATGCGAAAGCATGTATTGCGATATGTATTGCAATATATTGCACGAAGTATTTTGAAACAAAAACTACTTATAATCGAGTTACTTCTTGATTTATAGAGCAAAAACACAACAAAATCACTAGGCTTGATTAAGCTTTAATAACAAGTTTTAATCATGATAAAATAAAAATGTGAACAATATTTGGCACAAATGAAACAAGGACATATCCGAACATTTCCGATTGTTACGAAGTTTTCCGAATGCAAGTCAAAATACCGGTTTTCGATCAGCATATTGCAATACATATCGTTTTCATGTCTGAACTGGTAAATACCGGTAAACCGGTTATATTGCGCAGCCCTACTTGCTGACTTGGTTAACACATGTCATCATATCCCAATTGCGTAGATCGATGCTCATAATGTTGATCACTGGATTATCTGGTCCTGACTCGATTATTTACAGGCCGCCACCATGTAGCTGGAATATTGTTGAGTGCAGCATTAAACAAGAAACAAACATTTCACCACAAACATACTAAAAAGTAGTGAAAGAGTTATTATTACAAGTATGTACAGGTATGTCTTCCATTATCAAAGTGAGCCTTGGTTGATGTAGATCTATGCTTCTGATGTTAGTCACTGGATTGTCTGGTCCAGATTCAGTTACTTGCAGACCACCATCATATAGTGGGAATATGGAGTGGGGGGTAACAGGAGTTGTCTCCCTTCATATCCTAACATTGTGTTTCTGCTTGTGAAGGGAAAATTGTGTGGTTATCTAAACTATAATATGATTCTTTTTGAAAATACATATACAATGAAACCTAATTATTTCAAATCTCAGTAAACTGTAAAGATCATGGTCCGGATAGGTCTACAGCAACCCATGCTTGTTGTAAGGGGCGACTAACGGGATCAGGTGGTCAGGCTCGCTGACTGAGTTGGCACATGTCACCTGTTCCCAATTGTGTAGATCGATGCTCATGCTGTTGATCACAATTCACAAGGACTTCGAAATTTAGAGAGGCAATATTACTCCCTATTAAACTTTCTGAATATCCTCTTTTGGCAAATTTAAAAATCCTGGCACATTTTAAAGCAACTCAATTCTATCCAGTTATGGCTTGAATACCACCTCATTCAGGTGGGATCAGCACAGTGGGGTGGCCCAGTGGTTAAAGTGTTCCCTCAACACACCAAAGACCTGGGTTTGATTCTTGAGTGCCTAAAGGCACATTTCAGTTCTGCCCTATTATAGCTTGAGTACCACCTCATTCAGGTGGGATCAGCACAGTGGGGTGGCCCAGTGGTTAAAGCATTCCTTCAACACACCAAAGACCTGGGTTTGATTCTTGGGTTCAATGAGAGAAGCCAAAACTGGGGTCTCCAACTGTGATGGTGCTGGAATTTTTGCTACAAACAGCAAAAAATACAACTGACTTGCTATCTCCAGAGGGTTCCTAGGGACGTTTCACTGTGTGGGATGCCGTCTAGGATGTTATTTTCCGTTTCAGAATGTATTTTATGTGATGAAGGCTTCCATGAGCATCCTACACAACATTGCAAGGAATCCCAACGTGAAGGGTTTCTTCAAAGAGAACAAAACCGCTGAGGTATGTTTTAACTTTTTTAAAGCATGGGATGCTAAATCACAATTTTATTTATAAAAAAAATGAAAATGGTAAGATGTAGTTATCAGCATGACTGTCTGCATCAGTTTCTTGCTTCCTCTGTCTCATCTCCTAAACCAGACAATCAAGTGATGAATTAGGAGATAAACAGCATGTGATGGCCAATTTCCGGGTGCTATTGAGTACCGGTATTTGAAGCACGGGAATATTTCATTTGAAACCTCCGGCTAACGCTGTCGGTTCCAAATGAATTCCTGTGTTTCAAATACTCAATAACACCCGGAAATTGGCCAACACATGATGTTTATTGACATTGTAAACACAAAAGTAAACCAAAAGGCCCACATGGGTTTTACTGTCTGCACTCATTGACATCGAGTACGGGTACAGCAGTGAAGTGTCATCAGCTGGCTGTTTCAGCTGGTTTCCATGGTAGCATCTGGAACTGCTCATTTGTGACATCATTCCGACTTTACGTCACAATATGATTTGAATGACGTCACCACTGCTGACAACGCAACAGTACAATGGTGTGAGCGATGTTTGTACGTGTCAATGAAAAGTCTTGCAATTTCCCGGAATCGAATACCATTCGATCATGTTTTTCAACGAATCAGATTAAAGCACACTGTGACTTTTGGTTTACAATTCTGTTTAAAACTCGGTACACAGTTAAACATAGTTATAAAGTGGTGCCAATTTTAATTTTAATTTAATTTTAATTTTAATTTTTATTTTTAATTTTTATTTTATTTTTATTTTTATTTTTATTTTATTTTATTTTTATTTATATTTTTGTCATAATCACAAATTGGGCACTAAGGATGAAGGTTGTGCTCGTTTCTGAACTTCTAAACTGTGAAAATTCATTGATGATTATCTTGTCTTCACTTAACAGAAGGTATCCAATGGCCATCAACCAGCAGTTAGTAGCCAAACTCTGTGAACTGAACCATTGCAATCTTACGGAATGGACTGTTGCAATGCTATGCCATTGCCTGTTTTTATATTAATATGTATTTTTAATTTACATGGACTTTGTTTAATTAATATCAATTGTAACATTGCAGGTAATTATGCCATTCATCAACATGAACGACGACATGCTGAGAGTATTAGCCATGTTGACCTTGGCCTACATCGTCGAGGAAGAAGACAACAGCAAACTTATCGACGAAACAGGTCAGACCCTGATCTTTTCACAGAAAAGTAGGTCAAATTACGGTAAATGCGTGTCATCCCCGATGTCGTCCTCTGTGTGAACGCCTTTCTTAGGAGCCACTCTAGGACGTTCTTAGGTCATCGTAGGAGCATCACTAGGAGGTATTTAGGTCATTGAAAGAGCCTATAGTTGGAGGTAATTAGGTCATTGTAAGAGTCGAACTTGGAGGTAATTAGGTCATTGTAAGAACCAAACTTAGATGTAATTAAGTCATCATAAGTGTTTGGAGGTAATGAGGTCATCATAAGAGCTTAAGAGCTGAATTTGGAGGTAATTAGGTCATCATAAGGACCAAGCATGAGGTAATTAGGTCATCATAAGAGCCAAACTGGGAGCTAATTAGGTCATCATAAGAGCCAAACTTGGAGGTAATTAGGTGATCGTGCCCTGATAATTAGGTCGGTATATTTATACACTGTGGGGTTAAGTAGGTCATCGTAAGAGCCACATTTGGACATAACAAGGTTATCAGGATTTAATTAAGTTAAAGAGCCACACTATGAAGTAACTAGGTCATTGTAGGGATGTATTTAGGTCATCTTCAGAACCACATTGCCAGGTTGAAAGGCAATGTTAGGGAGGTAACTAGGTCATTGTAAGAGCCACATCATTAACACAAGAAGTGTTTTTTGGGTTTTTTTTACCTTGGGTATTTATTTTTTTATTTATTCATTTTTTCCATGAAACCAAAGTGATTAACACAAGACTTTGCCACTACAGCAGGTAGGCTAGGGTATTTCAGGGGGCATTTCAGTAGGTATGTAAATCATCACCGGAACCAGCAATAAGGTAACTAGGTCATTCTAAGAATCTCTTTCAGAATTAAGTAGGTCATTCTAAGAGCCACTTTAGGAGTGAGAGAGAGAGATTGTTTTATGCCACTTTTAACAATATTCCAGCAATATCATGGCAGGAATGTGAAAAATGTAGCTTCATACATAGTACCCATGTGGGGAATCAAACCCAGGACTTCCATGCAGCCTCTTTTGGAATTAACTAGGTTAGCTGAAGTCTTCATAAGAATTTCAGACAAGTGCCTCAGAATATGAGTAAACCGTTCGTTGTGTTGAGTTGAGTTGAGTTTTACGTCACATTGGCATTATTCCAGCCATGAAGCAGGGGGGGATCCAGGATGTTGGAGAAGGGGGTGCACATATATCTTTTAGTCCCACACACATTTTAAGCACAAAGTCCAAATGAGTTTCTTGAAAAAATAACAAATACAATTCCGTTCGTAGTGCATATAGTGGCTGCCATAACAGTATGTCAGGAAGTATGCAAGATTTCCACAGCTTTGTCATGTCGCAGTCAGATCTAGTTTATATTCAACAAGACACAGACATCAGATATGCCTGTCTGAATACTTTGTTCATTCATATCAAGAATTTTGTAGCTTTGATGATGAATGGCTGAGTTGAAAGTTACATGACCTTCTATGAAAGTGACCTTGAATTTGAGTAAAATAACCAATTTGAATGAGATTTTGGGGGAAACAATATTTTTTTTCAGACTCTTCTTCAATTCATATAATTCTCTTTCTCTGGATACAAGGATATTTACACAACACATTTTCATTGTACAGCTTTTCTCCGATTCTGGTATACCTGAAGCATAAATATTTTTTCAAGTATTACCAAAAACAATTTTTTTGCCTAAAACATCCCAACCAGCCGACCGCCCTACAGCTCAAATACCGGTAGTTTGGAGTGGCCATCAGAGGTGAGGTGAGGTGAGGTGAAATTGGGTTTAACGTCGTACTTGAGAATATTTCGCTCATATGACGACGTGCATGCGTGTGTATGTGCGGCTGCTTTAACTATGACTCCATGGAGGGACATTGGTTAGAATTGGTCATATATAACCGTAAGAAATAACCTTTGGGATCAGGTTGTCAGCATCCATGAATTGACTGATGAATGTCATCACATCCCAATTTGAAAGATTTATACTCATGATATCAGTCACCAGATTGTCTGGACTTTATTTATAGACGGACATTATTGGGAATATTGCTGAATGTGGCTTTAAACAACTAAAGAAACAAAATAGAAAGAAAGAATAAGAAAGAAACATTGCAGAGTACTCTCCTGCAATAACCGTCCTTACAATAATCCTCATAATAATCCAATTTCCGCAAAAAGCCCACCGATTTCATTAAGCATCAGAGTCATGGATTACCTCCCTTGCAGAACTCTTGCATGCCGGTGACGGAAACCTCTGTGTGTTTTGCATGAAGCATTTTCTACTGCACACTGTAGCGTACATCTACAGAATGCTCACCCCCATATAACCAACCGCTTACTATGTGTGCTCATATATAACCAAGGAATTACGACATTTATACAATGCCTGGGGCACTTTGATCATGTTCCTGACGGGGCGGTGGGGTAGTCTAGTGGTCAAAGCGTTGGCTCATCACGCCAAAGACCCGGGTTGAATCCCCACATGGGTACAATGAGTGAAGCCCATTTCTGGTGTCCCCCGCCGTGATGTTGCTGGAATATTGCTAAAAGCGGCGTAAAACCAAACTCAGTCAGTCAGTCATGTTCCTGACTGCGGGACATGGAATATTTCATAATAATAGCAATTATGTGTTTAGTTTTGGCGTCTCAGAATGTTTCCCCTTTTTAAACCAATTTCATACAAATACAATTTTTCAAAAAGCTTTCTAATACTATATTAATAATTCTTTATGTTTAAGTTAGAAATTTAGACATAAATTCTGTCACATTTAGCCAAAAAGGTGTCTGTTATATCAGAATCTGTTTAATAAATTATTTTTTAAAATTGCTTATAGTTTGATAAGACAAACATCTTAAATAAAAATCAATAAATAATAATATATGAATTATAAATTCAAAAACTTTAAATTTTAATAGGTAATAATTCAATAATCAATTTTTAAAAGATTAAATGTATTGTGGTGACGCTGTTCAATGATGATCTGCATTGCCTCCAGGTACTATAAAGAATGTTGTCATGTGGATTGGCAAAGCATTGGACAACCCAAAGAGGAGGTTCAAGGGATTCACACCGCAGGAGTTGACACAAGGCTTGGACAAGCTAGCTGTCAATGATGGCAACAAGTCGAAGGTGAGTAGTCTTGATGGACAACTACAGGGTAGGGGGAAGGAAGGGATGCCCGTCTGAGTAATTCTATGTTATATCTCCCCAGATGATAGAGGATGTCACCACCTCTCTGTACAACCCTGTGTTATATCTCCCCGGGTCATAGAAGATGGCGCCACCTCTATGTACCACCCTGTGTTATGTCTTCCCAGACCATAGAGGATGGCACCACCCCTCTGTACAACCCTGTGTTATGTCTCCCCAGATCATAGAGGATGGCACCACCTCTCTGTACAACCCTGTGTTATATCTCCCCAGATCATAGAGGATGACACCACATCTCTGTACAACCCTGTGTTATATCTCCCCAGATCATAGAGGATGGCACCACCTCTCTGTACAACCCTGTGTTATATCTACCCAGATCATAGAGGATGGTATAAACACCACAGCTATCTCTGTACAACCCTGCATGCAATGGGTTGGCAGAAAAAGTCGAGGAATTTCATCACCGATCATGAAACCTGAACAAAAGGGCGAAGGTTGAACTGGTGCTTACAGCATAGAAATTTTAACTGGGACAATGTGATTTTCTCAGGTGAAAGTTCTGTGTGGCTGTTCCTAATACACTGAAATTGTGGACCAAACAAACTGAAAACCTTTGTATCAGTGCCCAAAGTACAGTCCGAGAAATTTAGCGTGTGGGGTGGCATATCTGTGTTAGGGGCAAGCCCCTCTGTGTATTGAAGGGAATATGAACAGTGGCGGTACACAGATATTCTCGTGGACATTTACTTCCATCTGCTCCGTGTTCTGTGGAAATTTTTGGATTTTCCAGCAGGACAACGACCAAAACATTGTTCAAAGCATTCACAGGCCTGGTTTTGGGACCCAAAATATGGCGTTATTAGATTGGCCAAGCTATAGCCCTGACCTAAATCCAATAGAAAATGTTTGGGGACTTATGAAGGAAAGTGTCAATAAGAAAAATCTGACAAATATTGCTGAAATGAAAGAAGAGGTGGTCCGATATTGGGACAGCATGGACCACGACTTTCTAACTTCTTTGATCAGTAGTATGCCCTGTCGCATTGAAGCCTGCATTGCTGCCCATGGTGACTTGACAAAATACTAACTGTTCACCTGTCTTTGAATCTGGAGTTATGTTCTGCTAATATTCACATTTAATATACTACCCATCAAAAGTTTAGACTCACTTAAAGCACTCACTATATGTTATGTATATGTATGTGGTTACATCGAAGACGAATTTCTCCACCAACTTGGGGGAACCAACTGAAAACCTTATGCAGATGAATTGCACAAGGATGATGCTTCAAATTGCGAAAGGCATGAGCAAATGTCGTGCATGTGAACAGATGCGTTTTGGTGTAAAGTTTTGTTAAGAATTCGCCAATTTTCACAGATTTTAATCATTTACTGAACTCATGACAATAATCTTTTCAATACAATCCTGTGTTATTGTATCTCCCCAGATCATAGAGGATGTCACCACCTCTCTGTACAACCCTGTGTTATATCTCCCCAGATCATAGAGGATGTCACCACCTCTCTGTACAACCCTGTGTTATATCTCCCCAGATCATAGAGGATGTCACCACCTCTCTGTTATATCAACCCTGTGTTATATCTCCCCAGATCTCTAGAGGATGTCACCCCAGATCATCTGTACTCTGTACAACCCTGTGTTATATCTCCCCAGATCATAGAGGATGTCACCACCTCTCTGTACAACCCTGTGTTATATCTCCCCAGATCATAGAGGATGTCACCACCTCTCTGTACAACCCTGTGTTATATCTCCCCAGATCATAGAGGATGTCACCACCTCTCTGTACAACCCTGTGTTATATCTCCCCAGATCATAGAGGATGTCACCACCTCTCTGTACAACCCTGTGTTATATCTCCCCAGATCATAGAGGATGTCACCACCTCTCTGTACAACCCTGTGTTATGTCTCCCCAGATCATAGAGGATGTCACCACCTCTCTGTACAACCCTGTGTTATATCTCCCCAGATCATAGAGGATGGCACCACCTCTCTGTACAACCCTGTGTTATATCTCCCCAGATCATAGAGGATGTCACCACCTCTCTGTACAACCCTGTGTTATATCTCCCCAGATCATAGAGGATGTCACCACCTCTCTGTACAACCCTGTGTTATATCTCCCCAGATCATAGAGGATGTCACCACCTCTCTGTACAACCCTGTGTTATATCTCCCCAGATCATAGAGGATGTCTCTGTACAACCCCATAGATCATAGAGATGTCACCACCTCTCTGTACTCCTTATATCTCCCCAGATCATAGAGGATGTCACCACCTCTCTGTACAACCCTGTGTTATATCTCCCCAGATCATAGAGGAGGATGTCACCACCATCTCTGTACAACCCTGTGTTATATCTCCCCAGATCATAGAGGATGTCACCACCTCTGTACAACTCCTCCCTGTGTTATATCCAGATCTGTGTTATATCTCCCCAGATCATAGAGGATGTCACCACCTCTCTGTACAACCCTGTGTTATATCTCCCCAGATCATAGAGGATGTCACCACCTCTCTCTGTACAACCCTGTGTTATATCTCCCCAGATCAGACAGGATGTCAACATCTCTCTGTACAACCCTGTGTTTTGTCTCCCCAGATCATAGAGGATGGCACCATCCCTCTGTACAACCCTGTGTTATATCTCCCCAGATCATAGAGGATGTCACCACCTCTCTGTACAACCCTGTGTTATATCTCCCCAGATCATAGAGGGGATGTCACCAGCTCTCTGTACAACCCTGTGTTATATCTCCCCAGATCATAGAGGATGTCACCACCTCTCTGTACAACCCTGTGTTATATCTCCCCAGATCATAGAGGATGTCACCACCTCTCTGTACAACCCTGTGTTATATCTCCCCAGATCATAGAGGATGTCACCACCTCTCTGTACAACCCTGTGTTATATCTCCCCAGATCATAGAGGATGTCACCACCTCTCTGTACAACCCTGTATTATGTCTCCCCAGATCAAAGAGGATGTCACGACCTCTCTGTACAACCCTGTGTTATGTCTCCCTCATAGAGGAAGGCAGGACCAATCTTTATAAACCTATCTCCGATTTTCTCTGCAGTAAAGTAGGTTCCTTCCAGAATCCGGTAGACCTCTGCCGTGACTTTGCACCGATCACTTCTAAACCCATGTTTTGAAGTACACGTTTCGAAACCTCATAACAGGTTAAATTTTGACCATTTCATAACCTAGGTTTTGAAATGGTCGTTATTTAAGCTGATGTGAGGTTTTGAAATGACCATTATTTATGACTGATCGTAAAATATCTCATTATTGAAAACTTCCAATATATAGTGGCGATAACTGGTTTCGAACCCGTAACCCTTCGCTCTCTGGCTTGGCGGTTTTATCCTCTAGGCTACGAAGGATCGCTGTGAAGAAAGAGATTGTTTGTCAATATGAACCATGTGTTCCTCACAAGATGAGTACTGCGAGCAGCACATGTGCAGGACACGGGTAGCGTGTGCAGAGTACATGCATTGCGCGTGCGAGGCAAGGTGTTGGCTGCCAATCGCATCTCAGTTAACACCAGCTGTTCCATCATTTGCGGGTTGTTCCATCAATGTTGTTCTGCTCAGTACATGCACTGTTTTACATTCATGACGGTTCATAAGTCGGATAAAACACTCCCCTCGATCTTGGTAAGTCGGATAAAACCAAGGGCTCTTCGTTTTTACAAGCTCGGATTGAAACCCTCCAGCAGCAGGTGTCGGAGCTTGTAAACCCGAGGGCTCTTCGACCTAACCCAAACCTTTTACAAGTATCCAAATTATTCTGTAGTCTTACCGCTCCGTCTCTGCTGCTCTCAGGTTTTACAATCCCGACCAAGACCTCGGAGTCATGCTTTATCCTTTACGTACAACCCTGTGTTATATCTCCCCAGATTGTAGAGGAAGGTACTATTGATCAGTACAAGCCTATGTTATATCTCCCTACATTTAAGAGGATGGTAGCATGTTTCTGTACAACCCTGTATTATATCTCCCCAGATTACAGAGGAAGGCAGCATCCCTCTGTTCATGAAGATGTTGCTAAGCGACAATGAAAAGGAGCAGAGCACAACGGCGCGATGTATCTGGACGCTGGCGTTCGACAAGGATGTACGGAAGGAGCTGCAGGAGACGGACAATCTGATGAGCACCTTAGAGAAGCTGCTTGAGAGTCAGCACAAGGAAGTGAAGAAGAATGCTCAAGGTGCATTGTGGGTTCTCACCGGGAAAGGAGATGCTCCAACAGACAGTAGGTGCTTTTAAGTTTCTCATTACTGTAACCCGTGAAGATCCGGGTTAGAATTGATCTTCAGTACCCCATGCTTGTCGTAAGAGGCAACTAACAGGATCATGTGGTCAGACTCACTGACACATATCATCATATTCCAATTGATTCAATCGAAGTTCATGATGTTGATCACTGGATTGTCTGGTACAGACTCAATTATTTACAGTCTACTGCCATGTAGGGGGAATATTGCTGAGCGCAGCGTTAAACAACAAACGAATAAACAAAACATTACGATAGTATTTAGGTTATTGTGCTGTTGTGGAACTTTGATGTTCTTGTCTTGAAGTAAAAGATTGGTCCCATGAATTGCTTGTTAATTAACCATTTTGCAGTTGTCTTGAACATTGGATAAATACAATATTGATCAGTATATACGTAGGTCTCTCCAACTCAGTAGTGTTTGACTGTATCATTGAGTGTTTGTTGCAGAGACAAAAGGACCCCCACGAGGGAAGAACCACATCTTCATCAGCTACTCCTGGAATGAGCAGGAGAAGGTTCTGGAGATTCGGGACAAACTCAGGGTCAGTCTCCCTAATCTTGTAGCCATATAGTGACCAGAACACAAAAGCTTGGACTACTATATGAGAGTTTCTCGAACATTACTACACCCCCAACTGTTATAACCGTAGATATTGCTTCATGCCCAGCTGTTATAACCATGGAGATTACTTCATGCCTAACTCTCTCGCTCTCTCTCTCTCTCTCCTCCCTCCTCTCCCTCTCCCTCTCCTCTCTCTCCTCTCTCTCTCTCTCCCTCCTCTCTCTCCCTCTCCTCCTCTCTCTCTCTCTCCTCTCTCTCTCTCTCCCTCTCTCTCTCTTGCTCTCTCTCTCTCTCTCTCCTCTCTCTCTCTCTCTCTCTCTCTCTGTCTCTCTCCTCTCTCCTCTCTCCTCCCTCCCTCCTCTCTCTCTCTCTCTCTCTCCTCTCTCTCTCTCTCTGTCTCTCTCTCTCTCTCTCTCTCTCTCTCTCTCTCTCTCTCTCTCTCTCTCTCTCTCTCTCTTTCTCCCTCTCTCTCTCTCTCTCTCTCTCTCTCCCTCCTCTCCCTCTCCCTCCCTCCCTCTCCCTCCCTCTCCCTCCCTCCTTTCTCTCTCTCTCTCTCCCTCTCTCTCCCTCTCTGTCCCCCTCTCTCTCAGCCTTGCTTGTGGATCCCAACCTATATAAATGCCTCTGTCTCTATCTCTCTCTCTCTATCCCTCTCTCTCCCCTTTCTGCCCCTCTCTCTCTCAGCCTTGCTTGTGGATCCCAACCTGTATAAATGCCTCTGTGAAACTTCACCATCCCATAGTGACTAAACTGTACAGACGCCTTTCCATCACAGAGTTGAGGATGTGTCTCTGTTTGTATTTTCAGACTGAGGGTTATATTGTGTGGGTGGATGTGGATGAGATGGGGGATCCACGCTGCAGGCGATGGCAGAGGCCGTGGAAAATGCTGCCGTCGTCCTTGTGTGCATGTCGGAAAAATACAAGCAGAGTCCCAACTGTAGGACAGGTAAGACTGTATATAGTTGTAAAGATAGTAGTATATTTGTTGGCCATCAGAGTCCCAACTGCAGGACAGGTAAGACTATATATAGTTGTAAAGATAGTAGCATATATGTTAGCCAGCAGAGTCCCAACTGCAGGACAGGTAAGACTGTATATAGTTGTAAAGATAGTAGTATATTTGTTGGCCATCAGAGTCCCAACTGTAGGACAGGTAAGACTGTATATAGTTGTAAAGATAGTAGTATATTTGTTGGCCAGCAGAGTCCCAACTGTAGGACAGGTAAGACTGTATATAGTTGTAAAGATAGTAGTATATTTGTTGGCCAGCAGAGTCCCAACTGTAGGACAGGTAAGACTGTATATAGTTGTAAAGATAGTAGTATATTTGTTGGCCAGCAGAGTCCCAACTGTAGGACAGGTAAGACTGTATATAGTTGTAAAGATAGTAGTATATTTGTTGGCCAGCAGAGTCCCAACTGTAGGACAGGTAAGACTGTATATTGATGTAAAGATAGTAGTATATTTGTTGGCCAGCAGGATGTGAAGGGCACAATGCTGTGCATGTGGGTTTAGTGTTGACCTGGATTAGTATTTGCTTTCCTCCACACTAGGGCTAACTGGAGTATTGCTCCCAGCAATGTTAAACCCAACACACTCACTCATGAACTCTTGAACAGACCACAAAACCCACAGAGAATGTTTAGAAACTCCCAAACAGGCAAACAACCAATTGTTTTTTAAGAATGTAGCCTCTTGGAGATACACGACAGGGCCAGATCCAACATTTTGGAGAAGGGGGTAAACATAAATCTTGAAGTGAAAAGGTTAGGGTGAAATGCTCCTCAGGTAACAATTTTTTGGGGGAAAGCGGGATGCGCATCCCCACAACTCCACTCTGGATCCACCCCTGCACAACTATGACCTAAAGTCCTGACCTTGACCTTTTATCAGTGTCAGTATATGAGGTCACCATTCTCCAGAGGGATGCTCTCGGTTCATCATACCCAAGATAGGGGAATTTTATCACTGATCAATTGACTATTACGACTAGTATAACAAAATACCATACCTACCACCATGTATATTCAGTTGTTTGAGTGGCATTTAAACTGGTGTACCCCATCATTCCCCCATATGCTTGAAAACGGTGTAAGAACCTATACCGAAACGTCGCTATTGTTAAAATAAAGAAGTTGATCATCCATAAAGTGTGTCATCTTCAGGTATATTTATTTCTCTCTACAGAGGCTGAGTACACGTTTCAGTTACGGAAAGACTACATCCCGCTGATGATGCAGAAGAAGTATCGTCCCGACGGCTGGCTGGGGATAGTCCTCGGTGCCAAGCTGTTCTTTGATTTCAGCGGGAAATACCCATTCGAGAAATCCATGTCAGGCATGCTCAAGGAGCTGCGAGGTCGTGGTAAAAGGTCAAACGTGCTTCAATCACAATCTTCAGGTGAGAGAAGAAATGAAACCCTTCATCAACATATTTTGAATCTCAGATTTGACTCATATATGTAGCAGGGCGTGGAGTCATCCCACAGATGAAATCCTTACCTTGTCAACTTGCTGATGGGGTTAACCTCTTTGGTCATGTGGACAAGGCGTCCGACTTCGGATCAGAAGGTCCGCGGACTCGGAAATTATTTCGCTGCTACACATAGATAATCCAAGATGAGTCAATAATAATTCCTTCACCTTGCCAGGGACTTTCAAGTTATGAAAAAATATTCAAAGACATGAGGGTGATGTATAATCAGAAATCAATCTTGCAACTTTTTCAGGTTGTAGACAGTAATTGGTAGTGTTTTCAGTCATTTGATTGTGACATCATTGTAACAGATGATGTCTCAAGATCTGCAAAGCATTGTGACACATTTTCATTGTAGCAATATCTCCCAGGAGATATCATATGATATCACTTAAGCGATGGATGTTAAATGATGATGTACTGTCAAAATCAATAATAATGAGCAATATCTCCTTGAATGATATCACATGATATCACCCAAATGATGGATATCAAATGATGATGTACTGTCAAAATCAATCACTTTGAAGTTGAAGTTTGAAACAGAATCTGCATGTCTCCTGACTATAAACTGCATTATTTTTATTTTATTTACCTGTGAAAAAAAGTGACAAAATCTTTTCGATTTTCATATGCAAATTCTGCTTAAAGTACAATTTCTTTGACATTTCTGAATATCATGACCATTTGTTTCTGAAACAGCATCTGATAGTAACATTATCACATGTTCGCATATAGATCACAAACACATGCA
Organism: Haliotis rubra; assembly: GCF_003918875.1. NCBI lineage: Eukaryota > Metazoa > Mollusca > Gastropoda > Lepetellida > Haliotidae > Haliotis > Haliotis rubra. The sequence goes on along the minus strand of NW_025767396.1, from coordinate 276,393 downwards.
AATGCAGGTCAATCAAATGTTCAGCCATCAAATAAGAAAGGTTTAGCCTTTCTTTAGCTGTGTAAAAGTGAAATTGTACATTACAGAATTAAGGGCTCATTGCAATGTCATTTACTTGCAGATCAAGTAGATGCACTAGAAAGTACGACAGAGAACCGGCTAGTGTTTGCCGGCAACCCACACCGTAACACACACCCCGGCACCGAGCTGGCAATACCTCAGGGACACCAACCTATCACACACAACATGTCACGTGACGACGTGCAGCGCTGGCTCGTCACACACCAACTAGATGGGTACGTACAGTGTCGAGGAGAGTCTTCAGTTTTTATTGCATTGTACAGTTATAAGGCACGTTGAAGCGACAAATTCAAAGCTCTCTGTTGTGCTGAAATTTCAACATCTGATCTGGCTTCACACAATGTGAGACAGGGAAAAATAATCAGTAGGGACTTTTTCATGACAATATTTTTCTTTGACTGACTGACTGGCTGAGCTTGGTTTTACTCCGCTTTTAGCAATATTCCAGCAACATCACGGCAGGGGACACCATAAATGGGCTTCACACATTGTACCCATGTGGGATTCGAACCCGTGTCTTCGGCGTGACGGGCGAACGCTTTAACCACTAGGCTACCCCACCGCCCCTCTTTTTCTTTGATGTACTTAACAAAAATATTTTTGGAGATATTTTTTGCAGTTTGTTTTTTGTTTAATGCCGCACTCAGCAATATTCAGCCATATGGCGGCTGCCTGTATATGATCAAGTCTGGACCAGACAATACAGTGATTGACATCATGAGCATCAAGAAATATCATAATCATGTGTCTCGTTTTCTTTTGCAAAATGTATTGCCACTCTGATTTAGACTATTGAAGTGACTACAAATCAATAAACAACAGAATACTAATATTATGTTGTCTGTTAGCCTACTGAGAAAAAACTTTCTTCAATGTTAACCTTGTGCAGCTATTTCAATCAATTGTAATTTGAAACCTCTGATTGATCAAAATGGATCAAATATTTGTCAAGGTCATGTTACCTCACACATAAATGTCGCTTTCTGATTGGCTGAGAGCTCTACTATTATTTTCAATGTACCCCGCTTACAAGCGAGTAACATTTCAATGTACCCCGCTGTCAATGGCAACTCATTTGGTACTTCGTGGTAGTAATTCTTTATCTCGAATAACATTGAATCACGTATGATGTATGGAAATTACCGATGTTTTGCGAATGCAAATCGATGGAAGGGAGATAACTCTAAATCTTTTTTTTTTGTCAGCAAAATCTAGCGATGGCTACAAAAAGATTTGTACCCATACTTCAAACAATTCAAACTTAACATTAAGGTGTTCGGTAAGACAAAATCTGTGTTCACTGGTCCCTCGGGGCACATGGGTTGATGTACCCTTGTGACCAGTGAACAACTTATATTATGTTACCTTCAGTGGAATGAGTGATTTTACGCCGCTTTTTCAATATTCCAGCAGTATCACCTATCTTCAATTGTGCTGCATTGATATGTAGAATTGATATTTATATTTGAAACTGACATGCACTAATCCATGTACAAAATGCCATGGACAGTTGCAACCATTACACCTAAACTAATCATGTCTTCTTCTGTGGCCTGGTGTAAAAATCTTTGTGCGCAGACTCTTTCGGTGTTGCCACAACCCCTAGTGTACAGTACACAACCCTGTGCACTTAAAAGAACCCACGAATCTGTTGGTATATGACCAGATGGTGGCCACATGCATACACCTAGTTGCAGGTACAGCAACATGCAGTAAACTTCGACAAAGTGCTGTGACTATATGTCCCAGTCCACCCAGCTGTGAATGGGAACCTCGTTAGGATGAGAAAGCCACAATAACTCGGTGCGCCTAGTGGCAGCAAGAGTTGTATACTCCCCAGGGAGTTGAGATTGATAATATGATGTGCCGTTGAGATTGACATCCAATGATCGAGGGAAAAAATACCAGCGCCTTGAGCATGCACTAGTGTGTGGATATGTGCGCTATATAAATATCCTATAATAATAATGATAATTCTTCTAGCTTTCTGTTTGATTCACTTTGGTTTTCCTCCTCAGATCCATCGCAGCCTTCAGCCAGTTTGACGGACGGTTACTATGGCAACTAAGGGAAATGAAACAGGAGGTTAGTTTGTTTTTTTGCCAGTATGGATACGACATTTGTTTCAGTGTTGTGTAGCTTGCATAATTCCACTGATCTGTGTTTTGCTGATTTTGCTAATCCAGCGTTTAAAATTCCCGCCTGCCCGACTGTCGGGAACGGTCTACTTTCATCTCGGACTGTCAAATTTCAAAAGTAGCCTGTCCGGTGGTCTGGTAGATGTTTTTACCCCTAACAGTAAATATTTCATAATATCAGACAGGTTCTCTTGTCGTCAGTTTGAGGTGTTTATGATGATTATTAAATTATTTACGATTTGACAGTTCATTTACAATAACCAATCACAACACATGTACTTTCAGTTTACCTAAACTCGGTGCATTGCCTGTTAGTGCTATGTAGTTCATTGCGATGCCTACAAACAGTGACCTGACTAACCTGATTTTGTTTGTTTTTTATTGTTGAAAACCGGACAGGCAAGTTTGTATCCAGACTGGTAATTTTTTAAAGTTACCAGTCCGGCTGTCTGGCTTGGAATTTTGGGAGTTTTAAACACTGGCTAATCCTTACAAGTACTTTGGTATCATGTTCTCAGACTCTCGTGTGTTCTGCCACCATGTTTGAATCCGAAGAAATGTTCTGCTGTTATAATCTTTTCTTTAACATGTACTGCTATCACATTTAAGTCTTTACAAATATTTTGGTGAAATTCATGGAATTGTTCTGCTTTACTGTTCAAATCCTCTCATGTGTTCTGCCATCATATTCAAGTCCTTGCAAATGTTCCGATATCTGCTTGTCCAAATGTACTGCTGTCATGATTAAGTTCTCACAAATATTCTGCTGTCATGATCTTTTCTTTGCGTAGTATTCTGCTGTTTTTATTCTAATTCTAAGTATTGTTCCACTGTCATGCTTAAAACCTCTTACGTCTTCTGCAATATTCTGGCGTCATATTCAAGCCCTTGCAAATGTTCTGATATCTGCTTGTTCCAATGTTCTCATATCTGCTGCCGTCATGAAAAAGTTGAGCAAGACTATACTCACTCACTCACTCACTCACTCACTCACTCACTCACTCACTCACTCACTCACTCACTCACTCACTCACTCACACACTCACTCACTCACTCACTCACTCACTCACTCACTCACTCACTCACTCACTCACTCACTCACTCTGTTTCATGTTACAGGCACCCGTCCTACTCCCATATTCAAATCATCACACATTTGCTGAAATTTTGTTTAAATCCTGTAATTTGTTTTGCAGTCCAGATTGCATTGAATGTTGTTTGATCCTGTTCAAATGTGGCTCATGATGCTCTGTTTCGTGTTCCAGGCACCCGACTATTTCTACCAGTGTCTGGAGAAGAAACTGTCCATGAACCTCATCGATATGCTCCGCCTTGCCTCAGCCCTTGATGCCCTCCACTGAACTGCTCCAAACCAGTTTGGGCTGGTCCAAATGTGCCATAACCAGATCTCAGTGGTCAGGACCAGTCTGCACAAGAACTGACTGATTGTGTGTTTAATATGGAATGGATGTGCTAGCACTATGAACAACACTGAATACACCCAAAGTGCTATCATGTGGAGTATATAGTTATTGATCATTTGTTTCTACTGTAGGATGGGAGGGTAAATGTCACCAATATTCCTACCAGCATCGTAGAGTACGAGTGTAGCTTAGCAACAATATTCTGATTTGTGTACAGACAAAGGAGCTATGAACAGATGATGAGACACAAACTATACATGTGATATTGGTATCTTCAGTGGGTTGGGTAGCCTTGTGATTGAAGTGCTGGCCCATGTCGTCGGTGCCTGGGTTTGATTCCCAATTGTGTGTGAAGATCATTCTTGGTGTTCCTTGTTTGGTTGGAATGTTGCATCACGTGAAAAACAAAATCTCTATCTCACTCAAGTGGATATGAATCATAGGTCCTCTACTCATGATCCAATGACATTATCACATCATGAGTGATAGCAGACTACATGTAGTGGATCAGAAACTAAAACTTAAGTGTGACCTTCAGAAAGGTAGTCGTATTCTTCTGTGGATGAAGACATGTAGCAAGGACTTACCTGTATTGCCTCTGTAGATGGACACTCACGCACAGAAGGAGTTTGCACTCCTCTGAGGACAGAGACTCACAGTCAGATGGAGTCTGTATTCCTCTGGGGACAGAGACTGGCAGCAAGAATAAACCTTTATTCCTCCATTGATGGAGACACAGAAAGAAAGAGTTTGCATTCCTCTGAGGACAGAGACTCACAGTCAGATGGAATCTGCATTCCTCTGAAAATGATGACAGACTCTCAGTCAGATAGAAACTGTATTCCTCTAATGACAGACTCACAGTGAGATAGAATTTGTATTCATCTGGGGACAGAGACTGGTAGCAAGAATAAACCTTTATTCCTCCATTGATGGAGACACAGAAAGAAGGAGTTTGCATTCCTCTGAGGACAAGAACACACAGCACAAAGGTTGTAGATAAAGACTCGCAGAAAGAATATAACTGTATTCTTCTATGGATGGAGCCTTGAAAACAAGAAGGGATATCTATTCTTCTCAAGATGAAGACAAAACAGCAAGAAGCAAGCTGTGTTCCTCATAAGATGGAGAGACAAATTAAGAATAAGAGTGTATTCCTCGATGGATGGAGACACAGATCAGCAAGGAGACTGACAGCAAAGAGGAATCATTATTCCTCTATGAATGAAGACTCACAGAAAAAAGGGATATCTATTCTCCAGTTAGATGAAGACACTCGGCAAGAAAGTGCCTGTATTTCTCTACAGATGGAGACCAAGTCTGTCCAAATGGAAACACATGTTATGCTGCAGCAAGAAGAACGTCTTTCTGTGAATGATTGAATGATGAAAGTTCACCAAGAGTGAAGCTGTATTCCTCTGTGAATGGAGACAAAAGATATCTTGACACAGGAAGGTCCCTGTATTCTGGCCGATATGATACACACAGCAAGGTGATACCTTAATTATTTTGTGATCAAGACAAAGAAATAAGGCTACAGGGAAAAAACCTATAAGAGATCATACCACTGTGAGCAAACTGAACATTACTTATGAACATTAACAGCCTGAAGCAATGACTCAGAAAAGAAACATGGATAATGGCTTAATCAGATGAGACCTTTGTTCCTCAGTGGAAAGGGGAGGTGGGGTAGCCTAGTGGATAAAGCATTTGCTCGTCATGCTGAAGACTCAGGTTCAATTCCCTAAATGAGTACAATGTGTGAAGCCCATTTCTGGTGACCCCCACTGTGATATTGTTGGAATATTGCTAAAACTTGCGTAAAACTAAACACTTTTCAGTGGATCAAGATAAACAAGATCTTACTGCTACATATGAGACCACTTTTCCTCAATGGCGAACGACACACAGAACGATGGAACCTCTATGTATGAATGAAGGCACACAGCAATATACAATATCTGTTCCTCTCTGGATGAGAACACAAGATTGAGTCTATATTCCTCTGTGGATAAAAACACAGAATGATAGAACATATATTCTTCTGTAGATGGAGACACTGCAAGACAGAGACTTTATTTCTTTTGTAGACGAGGGCACATAGCAAGATAGAATGTCTATTCTTCTGTGGACAAGGACTCACATCATGATGGAACCTCTATTCCTCTGCGAACAAAGATACAGCAAGACAGAACCTATATTCCTCTCTGGACAAAGACACAGTAAGATAGAGACTCCATTCATCTGTGGACAAGAACTCTTAGCATGAAGGAAGCTATATTCCTCTCTGGGTAAAAAGACAGCAAGAAGGAGCCCTATGGTTCTGTTGACAATAATACAGCATGGTCATCTCTATTCCTCTGTGAACAAAGACACAGCAAAATAGAACCTCTATTCCTCTGTGAACAAAGATACATGCAGACAGAACCTCTATTCCTCCGTGAACAAAGACACAGCAAAATAGAAACTCTATTCCTCTGTGGACAAAGACACAGCAAAATAGAACCTCTATTCCTCTGTGGACAAAGACACAGCAAAATAGAACCTCTATTCTTCAGCAGACAAGGATGCTCAGTAAGAAGGGAACTATAGTCTTCTCTAGGTTGAAGGCACAGCAAGAAGGGAACTATATTCTTCTCTAGGTTGAAGGCACAGCAAGAAGGGAACTATATTCTTCTCTAGGTTGAAGGCACAGCAAGAAGGGAACTATATTCTTCTCTAGGTTGAAGGCACAGCAAGAAGGGAACTATATTCTTCTCTAGGTTGAAGGCACAGCAAGAAGGAGCCCTATCAATCTGGGGACAAAAATACAGCATGATCACCTCTCTTCCTGTGTGGATGAAGACCTGCAGCAAGAAGGAACTCATATTCCTCTGTTGATGAAAGCCCACAGCAAGAAGTGCATCTGTCCTTTTATGGATAAAGACGAACAAGGGGATACTACAACAAGCATGCTGACAGATTTCAACAATTCTGTCATCATTCAGTGTGTGGCTGACAAATCCTTAAATCTGGATTATTATGTGTTCCGTTTTCAGCTTGAAGCTGTAGGATAGGGATATCAACACAATCATCGGGAAGCTGAGTCGGCACCTGGAGATGTGGTTGGAAACCCAGGGTCGGACAAAGAATGTACAACCGATACAACTGTGGTTGGAATCCCAGGGTCGGCCAGAGATTGTACAACCGTTGTTGGAATCCCAGTGACAGCCAGAGAATGTACAACTGATATAACCCTGGTTGGAATCCCAGGGTTGACCAGAGAATGTACAACCGATACAACCATGGTTGGAATCCCAGGGTTGACCAGAGAATGTGCAACTGATACAACCGTTGTTGGAATCCCAGGGTTGAGTGTCAGCCAGAGAATGTACAACTGATACAACTGTGCTTAATCCCAGAATTCGGCCTGTACAACCGTTGTTGAATCCCAGGGTTGACCAGAGAATGTACAGCCGATACAACCATGGTTGGAATCCCAGGGTTGACCAGAGAATGTACAGCAGATACAACCATGGTTGGAATCCCAGGGTTGACCAGAGATTGTACAACCGTTGTTGGAATCCCAGTGACAGCCAGAGAATGTACAACTGATATAACCCTGGTTTGAATCAACACTTGTCATGCAGGATACAACTGCTGGTTACACTGAAGTCAGACACATGTGCAGGGCACACCAACCTTTTTGCTTGTTTACTGTGCATGCCCAAGATGTTTAAGGACATGGTAAACTGAAGTCAGGGAGGTCGTTTACCATCAAATATGTGTTCAAGTGAGATTAGGGAGGTTGTTCACAATTAATTATAAGATAAAATGAGGTTTGGAAGGCTGTGGACTATCAAAAGTTTAAAATGAGGCTAAGAAGGACGTGGACCTTTAGTTGTTAAACTGAGGTTAGGGAGGATGTGCACTAGTAAATTTGTTTAAATGAGGTTGGGGGGGGGGGATGTACTACAAAAATTGTTAAACAAAATTTGTTAGCAAAATAAAAAATTCTCTTAAAAACTTCCCACAAGATCAGAAGACAGTGTTCGCAAAAAGAAACTGATAACTCATGATGATATAAATAATATAATAACTTCCACAAAATCAGGATCCACTTACACAAAGCAGTATTAGCACTACAACAGAAGTTGTGAACACTTTAGTGCTAAGATGACTTTGATCAAGTGGACCCTGTTCCTCAAAGCAATCTTAGCAAAACAACAGTCATGAGCCTATGTTAACGTATGGGAGTTACAACCATCTTAGCACTAAGATCACAAGAGGACCTTGCGCTAAGATCACTTTGATCACGTGGACCCTGTTCCACAACACAAAGCGATTTTATCACTACAACAGTCATGAGCCGATGTTAATAAGGGAGTTACAACCATCTTAGCACTAAGATCATAAGAGGACCTTTTGCTAAGATTGCTTTGTGGAAACGACCCTAGAATAGACATCTTCTGCACATGTCCTCACACTTGTAATAACTGTATCATCCTAGGAAATGGTCCTACAGACATGTGAGGTCCTAATATGGGATCTACAGTCTTGGTCCTAACAGAGACTGGGGCGGTGGGGTAGCCTAGTGGTTAAAGCGTTCGCTCGTCACGCCGAAGACCCGGGTTCGAATCCCCGCATTAGTACATTGTGTGAAGCTCATTTCTGGTATCCCCTGACGTGATATTGCTGGAATATTGCTAAAAGCCGCGTAAAACCAAACTCACTCACTCACTCACTCCTAACAGAGACCATAAATTTATGTGGTCTCTGGTCCTCGGTTAAGTGTTACGCCTTTTTGAAGTCCCTCAGTTTGTGTTAATCCATCCTCAGTTATGCAGGGAATTTTATGACCATTCTATTATGATAACTACCCTGGACCTTTTCACAGTAAAATTTTTCAGAGGGTAATGACACATCTTCGTCCTTCGTATCAATACCGCGACACAGAATATCTCTTTGTCATGTGTGTTATTTGGAGGGTCTGTTATTTTCAATATTGCCTATTTTTAATTGGACTCAAAACATGGCGTCTCCACGGTATTTATCATACCTGGAGATATGATATCCTGGATATGTGACGATAGTTTTTGAAGCGGTGACGACATCCACTCTAACACCATCACAGGTACTGAAGAAGAGGCATTGCGGCTCCAGTCAGAGAAAGTATGTGAAGTCGGTGAACACCTAGGACATTCTGTGTAACATTTTCCACAAGACTATTATGACGTTTTTTTTCAAACAGAAATATATTTGTATAAAAAATTTCATTTCCTTCTTCTCATCCATCATTGGTGTGAATTCACAAGGATGCTAATATTTGCTGCTCTGATTATATGTATTCTGTGTTTTAGATTTTCTACAATCATCCTTTATAAGCTGCTGTTCTGTTGTTGATGCTGTGTGTGTTAAGTTTAAGTGTTGTTGTACAGGTGTAACCCAAATTTGTTCCCTGTGTAAAAATATCCAGGGACATAATTCATTGAAGAATTTTCTTTTGAAAGATTAGTATTTTGTTTGTTTCCAGAATAAATGCAATATTATTGAAATTTGTAAAGAAAACATGAACTTTTATTGAAGATTTTCAACTGCAATGTTCTTTTCTAAGAAGAATGGGGAAAAAAAGAGGTTTATTTCTAAATGATGATAAATAAATTGTCTGTTTGCAGTATGAGTGAGAGGTTTAAATCTTGAATTTTCATAGATTAAATTAAATTAAATGCTTATTCTTATGTGTTCCAGTCCCCTTATAGTCCTAATTCAAGAAGTCAAACTTTTCTGTGACAGTTTTAGAAATACAACACTAAGCACAAGTAGTCATTTCACTCAGGTCATGTCTTCAAACAATATTTTCAGGAAATGACATAAATTAAATATTTGTGATAATCCTTCATGAAATGATTTAATGTAAAAAAAATATTCATTTCTTTCTTTTGTGAGGTGCTCTTGTGAAGCGTTTTCTTACAGAATTACTTTTAGAAGTCTCTTTTTTGTGAAAATATTTCCAGATTATATTAACCAAAATACTGAGATGCAAACATACAAAGAATGCTAATATGAATTGTTTTACCTCAGAATTATAAATGTAATTTTTTAAGAATTCCTTTTTTTCCCTTATCTCAACTAAGAAAACAATATTTTAACAAAAACATTTCACAATAATTCAAATTATTTTTTTTAATATATACCGGGTATACCATCCCAAATTTGAGGAATTTTATTCTGTTGAAACACAAAGACATAACTATGAATTTAAATTAATGAAATATTTTGCTAGGAAATTACGGATTATACACACTGTCTTGTTTATAAGTGTTCTATAGAGGTGCAACAGTACGGCCATGCCACAGTTCGGTACGTATTGCGGTACACAGCTCTCGGTTCGGTACATTTCGGTTTGGTTCATTAACAATAAAAATTAAAGTTCCAAGAAGAAATCTTCTTGGAATTGAGACCCAAACGAAAGTGCCTTCACACGAACTTGTTCGTCCAATCGAATCAGCATGAGTTGTTGACAACAGCACTTTGGAACAGAAATCTCAGAAACGGTAGCTACATGAAGATGTCATCTAGAATTAAATTACATGGAATAATTGTGATGACATTTCGAAAGTAATGTGCATAAGGTGAGTAAGGTGATATTTTCGGTACGAAAACCGAACGTACCGTATTTTCAAAGTGAATTTCAGTGTACCGAACCGAAAACAAAATACTGCAGTATGAATACACCGCTATATACGGGTTCAGCCCTAGTGTTCTATGTAAAAGGGTGGTGGGGTAGCCTAGTGGTTAAAGCGTTGGCTCGTCACGCCTAAGACACGGGTTCGATTCCCCACTTGGGTACAATGCGTGAAGCCCGTTTCTGGTGTCCCCCGCTGTGATATTGCTGGAATATTCCTAAGGGGGCGTTAAACCATACTCACTCACTCACTCTATGTAAAAAGTACTGACATCATTGTTATATACACTATTATGTTCAGATGCAATATTACTTACTGTTAACTTCTTTAAGCAATATATTCACAGCACAAAAGCTGACCTTGTGAAGATTTAATGTATTGTTGACTTTTGTTATAAATTGTTGTACCCCAAACAGTATCTCTAGCTCAGGTAAGCAGGATATACAGTTATGCTGCAGTATAATATTTATTATCAATATTTGAGATGTGTATAGACAATGGTTGTTGTAGAATATATAGGAAGACAAATTTGTTGGATATATTTGTTTTGTTTAATTATCAGTTTATGTCCTTGGGACTAGACATGTTTGATGTTGTGCGATGTGAACTCCATAAGAAGTTTTAGTTTCTTATCAGTTAAGTTTGCACTCAAAATAAATGTAATTTGTAATGTAAATGTTGTTTTATAAGTAAAAGTTGGCCAAAATTGATATCAATATTTTATTGGAAAACTAAGATCATGATATCAAAGTCGAAATTACAATCCTTGAAGCATGAAGCAAGATTTTGCATAGTCGGCACATTGTAACTTAAGTGCAATTCACTGTGCAGGGTTGTCTCCCTTGGACAGGCAAGAACTCTTTGATTGAGCGTCAAAAGTATGGTTTACCCTGATTTGGTGTCTGGGTTTGTTAACACCATGCTGGTTTGCTGGTTCCACCAAGCACCTACGATGTGCCTCAGTTTAGGCTTTTGCCTCAAATTAAGCTTATCTACCCTGATATGAGTGAACAAGCAGTGTTAAACCCAGCTCACTCACTCACTCACTTCTGGATATTAAACAGTTATGTTTTTGAAACATCAGTGATGATATGAACTCATAATAAACCATTAAGCACATCTAGGGTCATGTTTTCAACAAACAAAATTACAGAACAGAAAGCTACTATTACCCCATTTTCAACCAGCTGTATCTGAGCTTAATGTGTCAAGGGGCGGTGGGGTAGCCTAGTGGTTAAAGCGTTGGCTCGTCACGCCGAAGACCCGGGTTCGATTCCCCACATGGGCACAATGTGTTAAGCTAATTTCTGGTGTCCCCTGCCGTTATATTGCTGGAATATTGCCAAAAGCGGCGTAAAACTAAACTCAGTCTGTCAGTCAGTTAATGTGTCAAATGTCAACATTTAAATGGACCTGTTATATGGTGTGAAACAAGATACCTTCTTCAAAAACTGGAAAAAAATGATAATATTCTGTAAGAATGGACCTTGATATAATGTGGAACTATGTATCTTCTTCGAAGACGTCTGGATAAATATGAGAATATTCTGTAACAGCGTATAGATGGACCCTGATAAAGTGTGAAATAAGATATCTTCTTTGAAGACTTTGGAAAATATGGGATATATTCTGTAACAGCATATAGATGGACCCTGATAAAGTGTGAAATAAGATATCTTCTTTGAAGTCTTTGGAAAAATATGAGTTTATTCTGTAACAGCATATAGATTGACCCTGATAAAGTGTGAAATAAGATATCTTCTTTGAAGTCTTTGGAAAAATATGAGTTTATTCTGTAACAGCATATAGATGGACCCTGATAAAGTGTGAAATAAGATATCTTCTTTGAAGACTTTCGAAAATATGAGAATTTTCTGTAACGACATTTAAATAGACAATTATGGTGTGAAACTAGATATCTTCCTCGAGACACCTGGATAGATGTGAGTTTTCGGAAAAACAGAAATGGACCTTTATATGGTGCGAAACTAGATATCTTCTTCAATGACGCCTGGATAGATATGGCAAAAATAAGCTGTAACAAATTAACGAAAATCTTTCAGCGGTTTACTTCGTATTTCATGTTAGTTATTTTTTATATGCTTGTCAGAATATTTTGTCATTGCCTTTTCTGTTTCTCATCCTTTGACATAACACTCCATTACGATCAGTGACTGACAGTTTTGTAACCATTTTCATATTTGTACATGTTCTGTACAGTTGAGCACGTGGTCTGTACCATTCACACATTAAACAATGATTGTACTATTTGCCTATCTACTGTTTATTCTTCTTCATCAGAGGCCATAGGGTTGCTGGGGTGGCCTAGTGGTTAGAGAGTTCACTTATGTCATGCCGTAGACCTGGGTTCGATTCCCAAATTATCTTCAATGTAGGAAGCTCATTTCTGGCGTGATATTGCAGGAATATTGCTAAAAGCAGCATAAAACATCACTCACTCACTCACTTACTCAGAAGCCCATAAATGTATATGTTTTTTTTTCTCGTGTTCATGCACAGCATCAGAGAGCTGACAAAAATATAAATTCACCACAAAAGCCTGGTTTTGGTTAGTTGAGGTGAGGCGAGGTGAGGCGAGGTGAGGTGAGGTGAGGTGAGGTGAGGTGAGGTGAATTGTGGTATAAAAAACATTCATTTTTGTACATATATTGAAGCATGCATGCAGGTAAGTTTGTGGTTTGATGTGCCGCTAAAACTGCTAGTCCACTGAGATACCACGTGACATGGTACACCTGATACATATACCTCACACCCACACAGTATACTGACTCCAAGGTGGCTAGTCCATGTTTTATACCCTTAATGCCGAGAGAGGGAGTGGTAGGTAGCCTAGTGGTTAAAGCGTTGGCTCGTCACGCCGAAGACCTGGGTTCGAATCCCCTCATGGCTACAATGTGTGAAGCCCATTTCTGGTGTCCCCTGCCATGATATTGCTGGAATATTGCTAAAAGCGGCATAAACCCATGCTCACTAACTCACTCACTTCATGCTGAGCAGCAGGCAGGGCGACAACATGTACTGAGTTACTTCCTTCCTTAAAGTTTCTTCAGACAGACATGGATAAAAAATTTTAAACAAGAATACCTTTGGTTTTTCCAGGATGAGATTATGACACAACAATGTATGTCAAAATAAAAATATTTTTTGAGCTGGACATATTTTCAGGATGTTTGTTACATACACATATATCTAAAAATGTAAATAATATTGAGGTGGACGGAATGTTGGTAAAATGAGGAAAATGTTGAATGTTGTCTTGTTACGATCTCATTTGTCTATTTGTCAGTTAACATCGGTCGTGAGTTATCTCCCTTTAGCTGGCTGATGTAATTAATAAATGTGTCGGCATTGGTACTTAAATATATCTGACTTATTGTACACTTTGGTTTTACTTTACTTCATGTGTTTGTGTTTACATTACCCCTTCTGTTTAAACAATGGGTGGCTTCAGTTAAGAGATGGGGGCTTGCTCAAACTGCATCATATGAATACAGGGGGTATTAGCAGACTCCCTTGTCTGAAAGCCATACAAATGACAGTGTTGGTAAGCATTTAATTTGCCAGTAGCTGGCCGCCATTCAGTATCCTGTGTCTCTATGATGTATGTCCACTATAAGGGTGGTGGGGTAGCCTTGTGGTTAAAGCATCCCCATGTCACGCTGAAGACCCAGGTTCTATTCCCCATACAGGTACAATGTATAAAGCCCATTTCTGGTGTCCCCTGCCTTTATATTGCTGGAATATTGCTAAAAGCGACTTAAAACCATACTCACTCACTCACTCACCCAGTATAGTGAGACCAATTAGTATTATATTTCTACACATAAGTCTGATCTTAAGTTCCCAATAATGAAAACTAAATAATTCGAAATCCTGTGTTAAAATTAATTAAATTCAACAGCAAAATTAACAATTATAATGATCAAGCCTTCATAAGCAGACATAGGTGTATTGAAGTGTATTGACAGGTGTATTAAAAAGAGTGTATTACCTCACCAATTCAGTACAACAGGGTGTTTTGTGTATTTTCACGCATTATTTAATGTATTGCATTATTATCTATTCCTTGTGTACATATGGTCAAATAGAACCCTGTAAAGTTGAAAATTTAATGTAATTTGATATGCAAAGTCACTAGTCATTTCACCCTTTGAAATTGCATTTATTTTCCAATCTTTTTAACCTATGAGATGTCCACTCAAGTATTCCTTCCACATATTTCTTATATGTGATACATCAGATATTTTTGATTATGATTGTGTTGTGATCATACTGTTTTATTTTGAAAATACAACATTAATAATTCAAAATGTAAAAAATTACAAATATATGCATAATAATAAATTTCATTTCAATTTAGAATTTTGACATTTAATGCCTGAATTATTAAATAAACAATATAATATTTAGTAACAATTCAATTATTTTTGCAAAATTTATTCTTGAAATGAAGAAACTCCAATGACTGGCCTCTTGAATAAAAAATCTTAGTTGCAACTTTGGTAATGTGTTAAAAGTCTCTAAATTTCTTTTTTATGTGTTTCTGATTAATCCAATTATGAAAATGAATTATTAATATATGTTTCTGTTATTAGAATATGTATGTAATAGGTTTGTCATGTGTTTCTTCTGTCAATGAATGCATGTTTTGTTGGCATGTTTCTGTTGTGAATATTTTCTTTGGTTATATTTTAAAGATGAATGTTCTATAGCATCTTCAATAAGAATGTATTTTGCTGTCACAATATGTTTTGACTTTTTAATCCTTTTTGTCACTTTTATTAATTGTGTTGATATTATCATGTTTTGTTCAGTTTCTATATGTTATTATTATTTTGATAGACTGATTATTTAGAAGGTGTGCAATAGTAGTATATAGACACATGTAGGGAAAGAACTGTCTCTTGTTGCTGAAATACTTATATTTAAAGTATACAGAGCGGGTTGAAGTTAAATATGAACACATGGATCAGCATCCACAGTATACAACAACACCTTCTCCCTCATCACCAGCTGTGATTACAATGACATGATGCAGTTAGTAACATCCTTCCCTTGTTCAGAAACAACGATGCTGGCTGCTCTACCCTTTGAGTTCTGCAGTGTTAACCAGTTATAGAACCTCAATCCCCGTAGTATAATGTTTTATTTAAGACCAAACGCAAGGCTGACTGTCGGTCAGTAGTTTTGTTTTACACAGACGAGAGACTGTCGGTCAGTAGTTTTGTTTTACACATACGAGACACAGACCAGAGACTGTCGGTCAGTAGTTTTGTTTTACACAGACGAGAGACTGTCGGTCAGTAGTTTTGTTTTGTGCTGTCGGTCAGTAGTTTTGTTTTACACAGGCGAGAGACTTTTAGTTTTGACAGGCGAGAGACTGTCGGTCAGTAGTTTTTGTTTCAGTGCTGCTAAGGAGATATATGTTTACTTTTACTAGATATACATTGTGTTTACTAGATATACATTGTGTTTACTAATTATGTTTTCCTTTGTAATAAACCTTTGAAATTTTGTTCTATTTTGTTTTAGTTTTTGTGATTTGCTTGATATTTGTTTGAAAAGTCAAACTGTTATGTTTTGTTTGAAGCCGGCAACATTTTTCTTTGTGTGAAATGACTATGTCATATTTACAAATTCCTGACAAGAAAAACAGTGACTGAAATTTTAATCAATTTACGCCAATCACCACCATCTCCCTGGCTCAGTCATCACCATCTCCCTGGGTCAGTCACCACCATCTCCCTGGGTCAGTCATCACCATCTCCCTGGGTCAGTCACCACCATCTCCCTGGGTCAGTCAACACCATCTCTCTACGTCAATCACCATCATCTCCCTTGGTCAGTCGTCACCATCTCCCTCAGTCACCACCATCTTCCTGGGTCAGTCATCACCATCTCCCTGGGTCAGTCACCACCATCTCCCTGGGTCAGTCACCACCATCTCCCTGGGTCAGTCACCACCATCTCCCTGGGTCAGTCACCACCATCTCCCTGGGTCAGTCACCACCATCTCCCTGGGTCAGTCACCACCATCTCCCTGGGTCGTTCACCACCATCTCCCTGGGTCACCACCATCTCCCTGGGTCAGTCACCACCATCTCCCTGGGTCAGTCACCACCATCTCCCTGGGTCAGTCACCACCATCTCCCTGGGTCAGTCACCACCATCTCCCTGGGTCAGTCACCACCATCTCCCTAGGTCAGTCACCACCATCTCCCTGGGTCACCATCTCCTGGGTCAGTCACCACCATCTCCCTGGGTCAGTCACCACCATCTCCCTGGGTCAGTCACCACCATCTCCCTGGGTCAGTCACCACCATCTCCCTAGGTCAGTCACCATCATCTCCCTGGGTCAGTCACCACCATCTCCCTGGGTCAGTCACCACCATCTCCCTGGGTCAGTCACCATCATCTCCCTGGGTCAGTCACCACCATCTCCCTGGGTCAGTCACCACCATCTCCCTGGGTCAGTCACCACCATCTCCCTGGGTCAGTCACCACCATCTCCCTGGGTCACCACCATCTCCCTGGGTCAGTCACCACCATCTCCCTGGGTCAGTCCACCACATCTCCATGGGTCACCACCATCTCCCTCAGTCACCACCATCTCCCTGGGTCAGTCACCATCATCTCCCTGGGTCAGTCACCACCATCTCCCTAGGTCAGTCACCACCATCTCCCTTTGTCAGTCACCACCATCTCCCTGGGTCAGTCACCACCATCTCCCTGGGTCAGTCACCACCATCTCCCTAGGTCACCACCATCTCCCTGGGTCAGTCACCACCATCTCCCTCAGTCACCACCATCTCCCTAGGTCAGTCACCACCATCTCCCTGGGTCAGTCACCACCATCTCCAGGGTCAGTCACCACCATCTCCCTGGGTCAGTCACCACCATCTCCCTGGGTCAGTCACCACCATCTCCCTAGGTCAGTCACCACCATCTCCCTGGGTCAGTCACCACCATCTCCCTGGGTCAGTCACCACCATCTCCCTGGGTCAGTCACCACCATCTCCCTAGGTCAGTCACCACCATCTCCCTGGGTCAGTCACCACCATCTCCCTAGGTCAGTCACCACCATCTCCCTGGGTCAGTCACCACCATCTCCCTGGGTCAGTCACCACCATCTCCCTGGGTCAGTCAACGCCATCTCCCTCAGTCACCACCATCTCCCTGGGTCAGTCAACTACATCTCCCCGTGTCAGTCAACACCATCTCTCTAGGTCAATCACCATCATCTCCCTGAGTCAGTCACCTCCATCTCCCTGGGTCAGTCACCACCATCTCCCTGGGTCAGTCACCACCATCTCCTAGGTCAGTCACCACCATCTCCCTGGGTCAGTCACCATCATCTCTCTGGGTCAGTCACCTCCATCTCCCTGGGTCAGTCACCACCATCTCCCTGGGTCAGTCACCACCATCTCCCTGGGTCAGTCACCACCATCTCCCTGGGTCAGTCACCACCATCTCCCTGGGTCAGTCACCTGGGTCCATCTCCCTGGGTCAGTCACCACCATCTCCCTGGGTCAGTCACCACCATCTCCCTGGGTCAGTCACCACCATCTCCCTGGGTCAGTCACCACCATCTCCCTGGGTCACCACCAGTCACCATCACTGGGTCATCTCCCTAGGTCCACCACCATCTCCTTGGTCAGTCACCACCATCTCCCTAGGTCAGTCACCACCATCTCCCTGGGTCAGTCACCACCATCTCCCTGGGTCAGTCACCACCATCTCCCTGGTCAGTCACCACCATCTCCCTGGTCAGTCACCACCATCTCCCTAGGTCAGTCAACACCATCTCCCTTGGTCAGTCACCACCATTCCCTAGGTCAGTCACCACCATTCCCTAGGTCAGTCACCACCATCTCCTGGGTCAGTCACCACCATCTCACTGGGTCGGTCACCACCATCTCCCTAGGTCAGTCACCACCATCTCCCTAGGTCAGTCACCACCATCTCCCTGGGTCACCACCATCTCCCTGGGTCAGTCACCACCATCTTCCTGGGTCAGTCACCACCATCTCCCTGGGTCAGTCACCACCATCTCCCTGGGTCAGTCACCATCATCTCCCTGGGTCAGTCACCACCATTCCCTAGGTCAGTCACCACCATCTCCTGGGTCAGTCACCACCATCTCCCTGGGTCAGTCAACACCATCTCCCTGGGTCAGTCACCACCATCTCCCTGGGTCAGTCACCACCATCTTCCTGGGTCAGTCACCACCATCTCCCGGGTCAGTCAACACCATCTCCCTGGGTCAGTCACCACCATCATCTCCCCTGGGTCAGTCACCACCATCTCCCTGGGTCAGTCACCACCATCTCCCTGGGTCAGTCACCACCACCATCACCACCTCCCTGGGTCAGTCACCACCATCTCCCTGGGTCAGTCACCACCATCTCCCTGGGTCAGTCACCACCATCTCCCTGGGTCAGTCACCACCATCTCCTGGGTCAGTCACCACCATCTCCCTGGGTCAGTCACCACCATCTCCCTGGGCCAGTCACCACCATCTTCCTGGGTCAGTCACCACCATCTCCCTAGGTCAGTCACCACCATCTCCCTAGGTCAGTCACCACCATCTCCCTAGGTCAGTCACCACCATCTCCCTGGGTCAGTCACCACCATCTCCCTGGGTCAGTCACCACCATCTCCCTGGGTCAGTCACCACCATCTCCCTGGGTCAGTCACCACCATCTCCCTGGGTCAGGTCAGTCACACCACCATCTCCTTGGGTCAGTCACCACCATCTCCCTCAGTCACCACCATCTCCCCTTCAGTCATCTCCCGTGTCACCATCTCCCTGGGTCAGTCACCCACCATCTCCTGGGTCAGTCACCACCATCTCCCTGGGTCAGTCACCACCATCTCCCTAGGTCAGTCACCACCACCACGTCACCACCATCTCCCTTGTTCAGTCACCACCATCTCCTAGGTCACCACCATCTCCCTGGGTCAGTCACCACCATCTCCCCGGGTCGGTCAACACAATCTCCCTAGGTCAGTCACCACAATGTCCCTGGGTCAGTCACCACCATCTCCCTCAGTCACCACCATCTCCCCGGGTCAGTCATCACCATCTCCCTGGGTCAGTCACCACCATCTCCCTGGGTCAGTCACCACCATCTCCCTGGGTCAGTCACCACCATCTCCCTGGGTCAGTCACCACCATCTCCCGGGTCAGTCACCACCATCTCCCTGGGTCAGTCACCACCATCTCCCTGGGTCAGTCACCACCATCTCCCTGGGTCAGTCACCACCATCTCCCTGGGTCAGTCACCACCATCTCCCTGGGTCAGTCACCACCATCTTCCTGGGTCAGTCACCACCATCTCCCTAGGTCAGTCACCACCATCTCCTGGGTCAGTCACCACCATCTCCCTGGGTCAGTCACCACCACTCATCTCCCTGGGTCAGTCACCACCATCTCCCTGGATCAGTCACCACCATCTCCCTGGGTCAGTCACCACCATCTCCCTTGGTCAGTCACCACCATCCACCATCTCTCTAGGTCAATCACCATCATCTCCCTGGGTCAGTCACCACCATCTCCCTGGGTCAGTCACCACCATCTCCCTGGGTCAGTCACCACCATCTCCCTGGGTCAGTCACCACCATCTCCCTGGGTCAGTCACCACCATCTTCCTGGGTCAGTCACCACCATCTCCCTTGGTCAGTCACCACCATCTCCCTGGGTCAGTCACCACCATCTCCCTGGGTCAGTCACCACCATCTCCCTGGGTCAGTCAACACCATCTCCCTGGGTCAGTCACCACCATCTCCCTGGGTCAGTCACCACCATCTCCCTGGGTCAGTCACCAGTCATCTCCCTGGGTCAGTCACCACCATCTCCCTAGGTCAGTCACCACCATCTCCCTGGGTCCAGTCACCACCATCTCCCTGGGTCAGTCACCATCATCTCCTTGTCAGTCACGTCACCACCATCTCCTAGGTCAGTCACCACCATCTCCCTGGGTCAGTCACCATCATCTCCCTGGGTCAGTCACCACCATCTCCCTGGGTCAGTCACACCATCTCCCTGGTCAGTCACACCACCATCTCCCTGGGTCACCACCATCTCCCTGGGTCAGTCACCACCATCCATCCCTGGGTCAGTCACCACCATCTCCAGTCTCACCATCTTGGGTCAGTCACCACCATCTCCTGGGTCAGTCACCACCATCTTCCTGGGTCAGTCATTACCATCTCCCTCAGTCAGTCACCATCATCTCCCTGGGTCAGTCACCATCATCTCCCTGTGTCAGTCATCACCATCTCCCTGGGTCACCACCATCTCCCTGGGTCAGTCACCACCATCTCCCTGGGTCAGTCACCACCATCTCCCTGGGTCAGTCACCACCATCTCCCTGGGTCAGTCACCACCATCTCCCTGGGTCAGTCACCACCATCTCCCTGGGTCAGTCACCACCATCTCCTTGGGTCAGTCACCACAATCTCTCTTGATCACTATCATCTCCTTGGATCAGTCACCACCATCTCCCTGGATCAGAACCATCTCCTTGGATCAGTCACCACCATCTCCCTGGATCAGTCACCATCATCTCCCTGGGTCAGTCACCACCATCTCCCATCTCCCACCATGTCCCTGGGTCAGTCACCACCATCTCCTGGGTCAGTCACCACCATCTCCCTGGGTCAGTCACCACCATCTCCCTGGGTCAGTCAGTCACCACCATCTCCCTGGGTCAGTCACCACCTGGGTCAGTCCCTGGGTCAGTCACCACCATCTCCCTGGGTCAGTCAGTCCCACCATCTCCCTGGGTCAGTCACCATCATCTCTCTGGGTCACCACCATCTCCCTGGGTCAGTCACCACCATCTCCCTGGGTCAGTCCACCACCATCTCCCTGGGTCAGTCACCACCATCTCCCTGGGTCCAGTCCACCAGTCACCACCATCTCCCTCGGTCACCACCATCTCCCTGGGTCAGTCACCATCATCTCTCTGGTCAGTCCACCACCATCTCCCTCAGTCAGTCACACCATCTCCCTGGGTCAGTCACCACCATCTCCCTGGGTCAGTCACCACCATCTCCCTGGGTCAGTCACCACCATCTCCCTGGGTCAGTCACCACCATCTCCCTGGGTCAGTCACCACCATCTCCCTGGGTCAGTCACCACCATCTCCCTGGGTCAGTCACCACCATCTCCCTGGGTCAGTCACCACCATCTCCTTGGGTCAGTCACAACCATCTCCCTGGGTCAGTCACCACCATGTCCCTCAGTCACCATCATCTCCCTGGGTCACCACCATATCTCCCTGGATCAGTCACCACCATTTCCCTGGATCAGTCACCACCATCTCCCTGGGTCAGTCACCACCATCTCCCTCAGTCACCATCTCCCTGGGTCACCACCATATCTCCCTGGATCAGTCACCACCATCTCCCAGGGTCACCACCATCTCCCTGGGTCAGTCACCACCATCTCCCTGGGTCAGTCACCACCATCTCCCTCAGTCACCACCATCTCCCTCAGTCACCACCATCTCTCTAGGTCAGTCACCACCATCTCCCTGGGTCAGTCACCATCATCTCCCTCAGTCACCATCTCCCTGGGTCACCACCACCATCTCCCTGGATCAGTCACCACCATCTCCCAGGGTCACCACCATCTCCCTGGGTCAGTCACCACCATCTCCCTGGGTCAGTCACCACCATCTCCCTGGGTCAGTCACCATATTCTCCCTTTGTCAGTCACCACCATCTCCCTGGGTCAGTCACCACCATCTCCCTGGGTCAGTCACCATCATCTCCCTGTGTCATTCACCATCATCTGTCTGGGTCTACACCATCTCCCTGGGTCACCACCATCTCCCTGGGTCACCACCATCTCCCTGGGTCAGTCACCACCATCTCCGTCTCCTGGGTCAGTCACCACCATCTCCATCTCCTGGGTCAGTCACCACGATCTCCCTGGGTCAGTCACCACCATCTCCGTCTCCTGGGTCGGTCACCACCATTTCCCTGGGTCAGTCACCACCATCTCCCTGGGTCAGTCACCACCATCTCCCTGGGTTAGTCACCACCATCTCCCTGGGTCAGTCACCACCATCTCCCTGGGTCAGTCACCACCATCTCCCTGGGTCAGTCACCACCATTTCCCTGGGTCAGTCATCACCATTTCCCTGAGTCAGTCACCACCATCTACCTAGGTCAGTCACCACCATCTCCCACACAATACAGTGATCAACATCATGAGCATCGATCTATGCAGTTTGGATAGGATGACATGTGTCAACCAAGTCAGCGAGTCTGACCACCCGATCCAGTTAGTCGCCTCTTACGACAAGCATGGGTTACTGAACATCAATTCTAACCCGGACCTTCACGGGTATCACTGAAAGAAATATGTTTTCAAACGGATTCTTTATCAACTTAAGCCCTTCCTGGTACATACATAGGATCTAGTTTTATTATCCCCCGCAACGCGTTTTGTGGGGGTATTGAAATCGACTCCGTCCGAACGTCCGTCCGTCCGTCCGTGCACATTTGTCTTTTCCGGAGCAGAACTCTAAAACCGTTCACTATTTCTTTACCAAACTTGGCACATAGATAGATCTGGTGGTGTACTGGTGACTTTTGGTAGTTTTGGATTTCTGAATAATATATTTTTGGCGTTTCCGTGGCAACAAGTTTTGACTTAGCCTGAAATTGGTGGTAGTACACTTTTCCGGAGCAGAACTCTAAAGCCGTGCACTATTTCTTCACCAAACTTGGCACATAGATAGATCTGGTGGTCTACTGGTGCCTTTTGGCAGTTTTGGATTTCTGAATAAAATATTTTTGGCGTTTCCATGGCAACAAGTTTGACTAAAACAGAAATTAGTCGTAGTGCACTTTTCCAGAGCAGAAGTCTAAAACCGTTCAATGTTTCTTCCAAACTTGGCACATAGATAGATCTGGTGGTGTACTGGTGACTTTTGGTAGTTTTGGATTTCTGAATAAAATATTTTTGGCGTTTCCGTGGCAACAAGTTTTGACTTAGCCTGAAATTGGTGGTAGCACACTTTTCCGGAGCAGAACTCTAAAGCCGCTCACTATTTCTTCACCAAACTTGGCACATACATAGATCTGGTGGTGTACTGGTGCCTTTTGGAAGTTTTGGATTTCTGAATAAAATATTTTTGTCATTTCCATGGCAACAAGTTTGACATAGACTGAAATTGGTGATAGTGCTCCTTTCTGGAGCAGAACTTTAAAAACCTTTCAATGCTCTCCTCCCACTTTTCTATATACACACCTAATTATTTGACATAATCATAACTCGTAGACATAATCATGAAGACTATTGCCCTTGCGGGGGATATTGATGACTTTGTCTTCTTGTTTGAATTATTTGAGTTTTCTGAGATTAGCTAATGGCTACAAGACCCTCAGCTTGTCCACCGTCCTAACAAATCGAAATTTCGGAACAAAACTCTGATTGATGAGGGACCGTTCATAATTTATGTGTTAGTGTGTGTGTGTGTGTGTGTGTGTGTGTGTGTGTGTGTGTGTGTGTGTGTGTGTGTGTGTGTGTGTGTGTTTGCGTGTGTGTGTGAAAGAGAGAGTATCATCATCACCCCCACCCCACCCCATCCCCAAAACGGACCGTTAATATTTTATGGGCTGTCGGGTGATGATGATTTTCATGCCCATCCCCCACGTGCACCCCCGCATGTCATGTATTAAACCAATAATTTTTAAGCATAACAATTTAATGTGTTTATGTACAAAATTGCTGCTCTCTCACACACACACCCAGTACACGTGTACGAGATTTATGCCACTCCCCTCCCCAGCTAGAACACAATTGGTGACCCCCCTTAAAATGATCAACACCAAACTCACACATTCACAAACACACACACGCGCGCGCACGAACGCACGCACACACATACTGAAGGCCTGAATACCTACAGTATGAAAGTCAGGTCGATCAACTCTCGGCAGTTTCCGGAAACGGGGAGTGCGTTTAGCGTTCTATGGGTGGCAGTTTACTACTGTTGCTTAAGAAAACAATCTTCTTAAAGAGTTTGAAAAGCTATGTAAATGATTTTGTTTCGAATTATATTTTTACCTTCAACAACTGGACTGTCAAGTCCCCGCCTCCTTAAGAATCGATAAAATAACAAATGTCAAGTTTGATGGAAGCGTTGTATATTTCATGCAGGTGTTGGTGTTCACCAGCATTGTCACGTGACATGTTTACATATTTAACCAATCAGGACTCACTTCCGCTGCACGAGTTTATGATGCGCGTTATTGCAAGCAGACGTAACTTTGAAACAAACTCAAGACGCGTCGAAGGCAGTCAAATTACATCACAAGAGAAAGGTGAGAATGTGTGTACAATTTGTAGTTATACATTAACGATGAATGTTTCAACTATCCACGCTCTTCGGCGAATGTTCGCTTGTAAATGTTAAATTCAGACGCGAATTATGAAGGCTATTATTGCACGAAGAAACACCTTTTTCCGCGTGATATCTTGCGTTGCCGTTTGTTTTAATTTGAGATATCACTATAAATTGACAAAGGTTACTTTCATGTAGGAATATATTGGAAGTTTTGAACCGACCATTTTTATCGACTACACCAGAAAACTATATTTGCTGAACACCATTTCAGTAAATGCATTCATTTTCACTAGCAAACAAACATGATTTTAAAAAATTCTGGATATTTCCCGCGGAACAAATTATATTTTGTTCTCCACAATCAAACTTTCATTTATGGCATATTTCTGAAGAAACTATTTCTTTTTTTAAATAAAAAAATCGCAATTATAAACAACTGTGAATATTCTTTCTAAGGTGGTAGCATACTGCACAGGTAAATTCACGTACCAATACAGAATACAACATTTATAAACCTTTCAGGAATGGTCTGTTAAAGCCCTACCATTGTCCCACATAGCGGAATATTTTTAAATGGAAAATCACTTTAGGCGAATAGTATCCATAACCCACCAACGTCAATATTATCGGCCCCATGCTGGTCGTAAGAGGCGACAAACGGGATCGGGTGGTCAAGCTCGCTGACTTGGTTGCCACTGTCATCGGTTCCCAATTGCGCAGATCGATGCTCCTGCTGTTGATCACTGGATTGTCTGGTCCAGACTCGATTATTTACAGTCCGCCACCATATAGCTGGAATATTGCTGAGTGCGGCGTAAAACTAAACTCACTCACTCAGAACGAGAGAAATGAGTTTAAAACGTACTGTATACTGTGTAAAAGTGGTAGCTTAGTGGTTAAAGCGTTCGTTCGTCACGCCGAACTCGGGTTCGATTCCCAACATAGATAACATGTATGAAGCCCATTCCTGGTGTGCTTCGAAGTGATATTGCTGGAATATTGCTAATATCGGAGTAAAATCTCCATCACTGAATACGGACGTCTTAAGGGAAATATACACGGTTTTGACGATACTGTATGGGAAAATGAAAATGTGACTCGTAAATGTATTTTAAACAGTTCAGTATTTGGCGGATACAAACACGTTTGAAGAGTTCTTGTAAACTAAGTATTCGGATGACAATTGCATATTATATTTTGTCCTGACCAAAGCTGTCGCAATGCACTTGCACAATGAACCCAAAATATTATTTTTTCTGAAATGGGATAAATACCTTTATACCTCCAAGAACGGCTAGGGGAACAGTCGGCTAGCCTAGTGGTAAAGCGTTCGCTCGTCACGCCGAACACCCGGGTTCGATGCCTCAAATGGGTACAATGTGTGAAGCACATTTCTGGTGTCCCCCGCTGTGATTTTGCTGGAATATTGCCAAAAGCAGCGAAAAACTAAACTCACTCACTCACTCACTCACTCACTCACCCAAGTACTGCTTGGCCTCAGCTATTATGTGTCATCATTGTTGAAATCAACATTGTAGGTGCTAACACAAACTGCAATATATGAGACTAATTGGATCCTTTAAACAATAAATATCGATGTCGGGTTTCACAACGAAAATAAAATGATTCCAAAATTTACCTACAAATACGCTGGTTCTCAGTTCCACATACGCGTGGTCAACTTGTAATAAGTATAGACGGGGCCCAGAACAAACGAGGGTAAATTTTAGTCAAGGGGAATGGAATTCGACGAATGGGATCATATAACTCTATCCAGGACTCCCTAAACAGGACAGAGGTCTCAAGTTCACATTTGTGTTTAGATGGCGTCACATGCCTAACGCGAAAGCGTCCAGGGAGTCGTACACTGACGTTATTAAGTTTATAAGCATTTCTTATATTATACTCATGCAAAATGTAGAGGGTATCTTTAGCATAATTTTAGCGTGGTTGCTTTTCAAGTTAACTTTCAATAAGACTGACTGAGTGAGTTTAGTTTTACACCGCTTTTAGCTATATTCCAGCAATATCACGGCGGGGGACACCAGAAATGGGCTTCACACGTGTGGGGAATCGAACCTGGGTCTTCGGCGTGACGAGCCAACGCTTTAACCACTAGGCTACCCCACCGCCTTATCAATAAGAGGGCAGCTTTGTTGTCGCGCAGAATCCTTATAGACACTAGAATAATATGTTACATCTTCCCCAGCTCTGTGAGCACTTCGACAGTCATCGTTGGTACTAAAGCCATTGCTAGAATATCGGTCACTGGCTTGATCTCGCTTGCGTCAGCGATTATCAATAGTCTCATGAGACTTATCGATATTCATAAAAATATAACATCAAATTAAACTTTAGAAAAGTATGTTTCTTATTATGTTTGTCACAGACATTGTCAATATTCGCATTATGGGTTATTGTTCAGATAAAGTTGTCTTTTGTAACAATTGTTCTTAAAGGTGTAAAACTTAACTCACTCACTCACTCACTCTTAAAGATCCGAAAACGCCGAAAAAAAAGATACACAGCACACAGACTCGCGCCAGGAAATAACCACGATCGTAGTATTAATCGGTGCCCGTTTCGTTTTCACAATGATATGATTGTGTCCCGTTACTGCCCACATAAGTTTTGTGGTGGTGTTTAAAATTACAATCGATTATTGATCGATTACTGAGCTTCAATTATCGATCTGCGATATTGTGAGCGATAACCAGTATTAGGACATATCGTGCCTTATCCTGGTTGATGAAAACCTAGACGACCAATGTGATTAGACATGGGTTACACACTACAACTATCCGTGGTCACGTGGGCTCCATTCTGAGAAAGCCATGTTATGCTGGACTTTCCCTGTGAAGAATGTGGTCAGTAGATATAGGGGGTGTATTTTGCTGGTCAATATGTTCCGAGTAGCGGGGAAAGTATAACCCTCCGTATTCATGGTGAAGTGTACGAATGAGTTGCAGGTGCTGTCCACACCTAAAGATACCCCAGTTACCGTAGAAAGGCAGTTGTAGTGTAAGCTGAGGTCGTCTAGAAGTTTGTCTGACTTTCATGTGTCAGTAGAAACTGAGTGAGTGAGTGGGTTTTACGCCGCTCAGTTTAGCAGTACTCCAGCAATATCACGTTGTACCCGGGTCTTCTGCATAACGAGCGGACGCTTTAACCACTAGGCTACCCCCGCCCCTGATGATATGAGATCCTTATAGCCTGAGAGAAGGGGAGGAGCTTCTGAATCCAGATATCTCACATGATTATTGGAGGTTGATCAATCAGAATGCAGGCTAGCATACAGATGACGTCACTGACATGGCCGGGTCATTATGCCGTCTGTCTACCCCCGGGCAAAGTTAAGCACAGCTCTGAAGATAAGGTCAATAACCAACTACACAAATGTTGGCAAAAACAGGCAGATCCTTTAAGTCACGTAATGCGCAGGTGTAGGTATTTTGAAAGTATGAAAACAATTACAATATATAATTTCGTTCGGAATGTAAATGGTAATTATATTCTGGAAGCACATATTTAGTTAATGAGGGTCAAGTACACGGACTACTGTGCATAACGAACCGTCAATCCAGTTTTATCATCCAAAATTGTGTTCCACGAGATAAAACGACATCTACTACTGGCAAACAAGGATAAGTTGGACGGGCGCAGAGAACGCGTTTACGAAAAGTAGTCGGTGCACGGCAATGAGCAAACCCATTTGGTTTGGTTTGGTTTGCTTCTCTCATGCTATTACGATCTCATATCATCTGGGCGGTGAGATAGCCTAGTGGTTAAAGCGTTCGCTCGTCACGCTGAAGACCTTGGTTCGATTCCCCACACGGGTGCAATGTGTGAAGTCCGGTCCTGGTCCCGATTTGCCGAAACAAACTTAAGTTTTACTCATATTTCAAACTCAGTTTGACAATTTGAAACAGCTGAATTTTTAACTCAACTGATTTTTTGCAATAAAAAAGCCCAAACAAGTTCAGAAATCTATCCACCAAAATTAAATTGTCTACTAAATTTGAGTTAACCCCCTGGATGCCACAGGGATATATATGTCCTTCCCCTTCAACCCTCAATTTCAAGTCCAAAAAATATCAAAATATCCCATGCACACAAATACACTTCACAGTTTCGAATTCTGCGGGAAATTTCCAGTTTCTTGATACCATCCACTGTTATTTTAGACAAAGCTCAAGTGCTGAAAATGACCTTTCAAAATAGGCTTCATCGAAAATGTCGCCATTTTTGACACAGTACGAAATCGCGACTACGGCGTTATTTGCTGTATGTTTTGAAATATGAAAATCGGATAATTACTGGGAGAATTGAATTTAAAAAATAACATATTCATGATCACTGATATCAGTTTTACATGAAATCGCTAATGATAATTCTGAAACGCTACCGATGAATCTAGAATCGGATGGGATGTTTTCGAAAATACACTTATAAGAACGCCGTAGAGCGCTTTTCGCCATATTGGATAGTGTTTACAAAATCACGTTTCCCGAACGCCGATATTGAGACGCCTATTACATCACGTATATTTCATATTCAGCTTCGAAAAATGCATCACTGAATTCTCCATACACTTTAGAATCAAACTGCTACTGGTCTGTGTCACCAATACCAACTGTCTAGATAAAATGAAACGAAAGATATTGGGTGTGAAAACGAACGCTGTGCTCGAAAGACTGCGCTTGTTTGACTGTTAAACTGTCTAATTGTTGATATGTTCAGGGCACTATTAAAAATGGAAAAATCAGTCATTTAATGTTTTGTCTAAAGAGTGTTAAATTCTGACGTAGAAGCCGAGACCTTTTCTACAATTACTGGAAATTGGGTGAGATATATACTAATCAGCATACCAATGTCGTCTTTTTCCGACGTCGCAAAATGCATAAAACAAGCAATGACGTCAACTAAAATGTTGTATCAATTTCAGCAATTTCATTACATTTGAAGATATGGCTAACTTATATATCGGATAGGGCCATCCAAATCGCTATTACGTGCTTTCACATAAATTCTGAAACTACCACACTGCATCCGCGCACATTGGTGAACTTTGAATTGGAATAGTTTGGTTCACCATGAACATAAAATAACGATAATATAGCCTCCGTATCCACAACAAATTTTCTCCAATTTAAGTGATCTGAGTTACATGGACCTAGTGTTACGAATAACGGAGTTATGCCCCCTTATCATTATACGTGTATGACCTCTCTGTCGTCGTTTGTGACGTCATAGAAGAAATCTATTTTTGACATTTATTGCGAGTCATTTTTGATGTTGAGCGTCTAACGTTATCCACAAGCACATAAACCCAATTCATATACACTCGTGTCGTTTAGATATAGGGGCGGTGGGGTAGCCTAATGGTTAAAGCGTTGGCTCGTCACGCCGAAGACCCGGGTTCGAATCCCCACATGGGTACAATGTGTAAAGCCCATTTCTGGTGTCCCCCGCCGTGATGTTGCTGGAATATTGCTAAAAGCGGCGTAAAACCAAACTCAGTCAGTCAGTCAGTCGTTCAGATATCAGGCTGTATTTTCTTCGCTCACACTTTCCGTAAAGATGCCACATTAAAAATTTCCTAGCACTGTGCTTTTATGGGTGCGCGATAAAAAGCGGATAAATTTACTGTTTTTTAACGCATAACAAACTTTGGACAACATTTAGCAGTGTATATTTCTCAAACCGCCGAGGTAGTTGCACTTATATTTATACCAACGGATAGGATATTTTATATTCTACATTTCTGTGTAATTTTATAGCCGTACGTTAATCCAGGACCACGCAAGCGCAATTCTTGCACAGCGTTCACTTTTCAAACCGTATGAAAATGTGCGCCTGAAAAAAAATTCGGCATCCAAGGGGTTACATATCAATTTCAGTTCATTCTGGGAAATGTATTTACCTGCGTTTCCTCAAATTTGAGTGAAAACTCAAACTTAAGTCAAAACTCAGACTTAATTCTGTTTCGAGAAATCGGGGCCTGGTGTTCCCTGCGTTGATATTGTTGGAATATTGCTAAAAGCAGCAAAAAAACAATATTCACTCTGTCACTCATATATATCATCAAGGCTTTCTTGTTTCGGCACAAACATTAATACCTACTGGATTGTACAGTTAGTTGCATCTAGACGACAATGCTTTTTTCTTATTTTAATTCCTGCAACGAGTTAGTGTGTGAGTTTAGTTTTACGCCACACTCAGCAATATTCCGGCTATATGGCGGCGGTCTGTACATAATCGAGTGTGGACAATCCAGTGATCAACAGCATGAGCACCGATCTGCGCAACTGGGAACCGATGACATGTGTCAACCAAGCCAGCGAGCCTGACCACCCGATCCTGTTAGTCGCCTCTTAAGACAAGCATCGGTTACTGAAGGTTCATTCTAACCCGGACCTTCACGGGTCTCCTGCAACGAAGATAAATACAGGTGAGAAAAAATCATATACTAATTGGACCAATTCCATCGCTAGGATGAGACACAATCCAGTTACGATATCTTTGCTGTTCACTGGCGAACAATAAACACACATGTAGTGCCAACGCGAGACAGCCGAAAGATAGTAGCCGTAAACGCAAACTAAGTAAGTCTCTACTGGAGGATCATCTTTGGATTTCGGTATTGACAAGCACCGTTTAAGTTTGCCTGCATTATTAACTGGAATCCAAGTGGTATTAACTCATACAAAAAGTTCGTATGCTTCCGGCAGTTTGGGGGGCGGTAGGGTAGTCTAGTGGTTAAAGCGTTGGCTTGTCACGCCGAAGACCCGGCCGGTTCGATTCCCCACATGGAAACAACGCGCGAAGCCAATTTCTGGTGTCCCCCACTGTGATATGGGGCGGTGGGGTAGCCTAGTGGTTAAAGCGTTCGCTCGTCACGCCGAAGACCCGGGTTCGATTCCCCACATGGGTACAATGTGTGAAGCCCATTTCTGGTGTCCCCCGCCGAGATATTGCTGGAATATGGCTAAAATCGGTGTAAAACTAAATTCAGTCAGTCAGCACTGTGATATTGCTGGAATAGTGCTAAAAGGGGCGTAAAACCATACTCACTCACTCCGGCAGTTTAGGTGTGGCGATATTGTGTTATTGGTTGGTTGTTTAACGCCGCACTCAGGTATGTAAATAATCGAATCTGGACCAGACAATCCAGTGATCAACAGCATGAGCATCGATCTACGCAATTGGGATACGATGACATTTGTCAAGCAAATCAGCGAGCCTGACCACCCGATCCCGGCGATATTGTATTAGTTCAACGTTATACGCATGTACTGTCAAGGTGCCCTCGTACGAAGCTACCACAGTGCTTCGTCTCTCCAAAGGCTGTGACGTTCTCCACACAAGACACAAGCCACCTCATAACATTATAGTTTATTCACACTATATACATAACGCTATACAATTCCTACAATGAAACACTCGGACGTCGGCAGTTGTGAATGTAGACCGCGGCCGAAATCGAATTCCGAAGATGTGTTTTGACAGTATTCCACTTATATAATCTCCCGAAAGTTTGATAAATATACAATTTCGGAATAGAAGCAGCAGAACCCTTTCCACGTCCATAAGAAATCTCTGCTAAAGGCACAATCGATTGTACAAAACCGACTATATAGTGAGCATGTGTTTATGAATCACGATCAAATTGGTCTTCGCGAAAAGGTGAACGTATCCTTCATACGTCATAAACACATGCAAAGGCTAGTCAATAATTCACTTAAAACAAATCGGGAACGTATGGTACAAGCCAAAATAGGGAACTGTATCTCTTTGTATGACTGTAATTCTTTAGCATAATAAAATGGAGATTATACACGGGATAATTGAGGTTGACAATGGATGACCTCACGATTGTGACGGTGATGACAATTCATGTAGTGTTACACACTGTGAAACAAATAAGATAGAGATATGTAGTAATGATCAATAGTGTTTAACAGCTAATAACAGAATATTATATCACAGTCACTGTGTATTCAGGATTGTATATCTGGAGGTACAGAACTACCGATATAGAAACACAAAATGTAATGAAATTCAGTTTGACACGAGGAGAAATGGTAGCTAGGTCTATGTATCTTTTCAGCTACTAATGACAACAAGATTACTGTATAATATCTCTGTTGTGTGCTACAGTCTGTGTAGTCCTGGACAGTTTCACTGTTCTCAAGTGCTTGTTCTGACTGTTCATCTATTATGAGGATGTGTACAGCTCTGACTGTTTCTCTGTTATCCGTTTCTCTGACTGGCACAACCAAGATAGACACTGAGGACTATTTTTATGGATATACAACTTCTTTATTCTATATAGGCGACGTTTCGACATAGACTCTAATGCCGTTGTCAAGCAAGTAACGACATTAGAATCTATGTTGAAACGTCGCCTATAGAGAATAATGAAGTTGTATACCCATAAAAATAGTCTTCATTCTTCATCTACCCAACTTCTAGAATGCCAATCAAAGAAGTCAAGATAGACACTATGTGCATCAAAGTTATTTGTGTGTGTTTAGACTTCATGTGTGAATCTGCATCATTACCTTTATAATTACCTGTGTCACACATCAGAGCAATTGTCATTTTACAAGTTCTGTTCCCCTAACAAT
Organism: Haliotis rubra; assembly: GCF_003918875.1. NCBI lineage: Eukaryota > Metazoa > Mollusca > Gastropoda > Lepetellida > Haliotidae > Haliotis > Haliotis rubra. The sequence continues at coordinate 243,068 of NW_025767396.1, read as the reverse complement.
ATTTTGGCCAGGAAAACTTATAATTATTGTATCCAATGAAGTACATGTATATTGCAGTTGAGAATGTATGCTTCATGAGAGGAAGTTTAAGTTCTCTAATAATAAGTTGTCTTGTCAATCACAATTTTGCGCGTAAAACACACTGCACTTTGTTTCCAGGACAAATTATCAACGTGAATCATTGTTTACCCTTGACAACAGAGTACGTTGTGTGAGTTTTAAGACAGAGTAGGCAGACAACATTATATAAGAACATGGGCTAATTTTCAGATGGATGACACTTGATGTGTTTCAAGAAAGAGGGACATAAACTCCATAGAAAACCATCAGCTACTTCCGAATAAATGTTTGACAAGTGTGCCTTAAGAAAGAGGGGGCACAAACGACTAGGAGCTAATTTCATAGGAGAAGATAGTTGGTAATTGAGTTTCAAGATAGAGAAACATACAACTCTATTTTGGATCATAAGCTAATTTTAAGATAGATATTGGGTAATTATGTTTCAAGACAGGAGCATACAACTCTACATAGGACCATTGGCTAATTCTAAGATATAAGATCCTTTCAGATATAAGTGTGTTTCAAGGTCAATAGGACCTTCGTCTATTGTTATAGATTGATATGTTTCGATAATTGTGTTTGAGACAGTCTCTGTAGTTTGTGCTACACGATCTTCCACTGCATGATGCAGGAGTCGCGCCCGCCGATGGTGAGGATGTAGTTGCCGCTGGGGGAGAACCTCACGGTCTGGACGTTCAGGTGGCACTTGTAGGTGTGGCTGAACGCCTGCAACAGACATAGATATACGTCACATACTGATGTGATAACATTATTAACGTATATAATGGACACCTTTATCAATCCGATAAATATGCAAATGAGAACTACGCTCAAGTTCCATACTTCGATGCAGCCAGTTCTTTCTCAATAAACTACTGACCAATAATTCCCATATGCTTGGACAGGGTTCACCAGTGTGTTATCATACCATGTCTGTAAACCCAAGAATACACAACGCCATTTAGTAAGTGGTCAGATTTAATCATCAGGTGAAGAAAACTACGAACTATATGAGAACATCAGTCTAAGTAAACTTAGGCTCAGTATTATTCGTTACACTGCTATACTGAGTCTAACAAACCCTAGTAGAAGGTCGCGTTAGCTAACCTTTGGACTGACCAATCAGAACACAGCTTACCAAACAAACCGAAACATGAGTCTCATTAACCTATTCAGACAATGACCTACTTTTCAGCCGATCCGAATTTTCTCGTGTGAAAGTGAAAATAGATACCACAAACAACTATGGTTACACTGAATTCCAATTTCCGGCTTCATAAGAAAATGGTATTTACAAATAAATGTTAATTTTTAACTTTAATAACATCGTATTTCTATATTTTATGGCGAGGTGTAGGCAGCATGACCTTAACTAAGAAATTACAGACTGCCCCAGTTTGATGAGGTCGTAAAATGATTCACAATGCATCTGGCTCATCTGGCTTTTTGTGCTTATTCAGTGTAGTTCTGTAACGCACAATGTGATTGATATATATCAATTCCCTACCAGACCGCCAAACTTTTCTAGCGGCAGAACCTCGTTTTGAGATTTCCACGATTTCCAGGTTTCCGTTTGTCAGAGCAAGCTGTACGACAGAGCACGCTGCAAGGCGTGTTTACAAGGATTAGAAGGCTCGTAGTGGTGCAATATACAAGTGCTTAGATGTATCAAATAATACTGATTAATATTTATGTATCCAGTTAAATGAATTGGTCTCAAAATTCTGGACTGGTTATTGGGTTAGGTCTACTAATGCCTACAGTGAATAATGCCTACAGGGAATAATAGCTACAACGTTTGCAGTGACAGCGATATGCTTACCTGCACACAAGTAGATTGTTCCACTTAGTGTGCACTATTGCCTACAAAGGGATTAGGGGAGGCCAGCAAGGAGAGTAAAGAGTAAGATCAAGGGTATTAAATCGTTAGCTAGCTTATGTTTTGATAATTCCATACGCATTTAGCTCTCACACGAGAAGGAAATTGAAGAGTAAAGTAATTAATAGAGAGATTATTAAAGGGAGAAGGAAATGTATTGCTTTAAAATTGAAGAATAGAGTAATTAATTGAGAGATTATTAAAGGGAGAAGGAAATGTATTGCTTTAAAATGCTTGTGATACAAATCTTCATTGCAAATCATGGCAAATCCCAAGAAAGTCGAATACTTCACATCACAGAAAGGAGGACAGCAGGTACTCTTGGAGGGATACCGCTACAGACTCAACAACAGGCGACAGAAGTGTGTACACTGAAGATTGCCAGTTCCCTGGGGCAGCGGGTACAGACTGAGACGACGCCAGTTCAGGTGATCTACGATGAGGAGATTTCCCGACTTGACCGAGGTGAAGCAGCAACAGTCAAGTCGTTCCATTCTATGAAGAGTGGACTCTACAAGCAGAGACGGAAGATGATGCCGCCACTTCCCCAGACGCTCAGCGAGGTGAATCTACCCGACTTCTTCAAGGAGACTACAGATGGACTGCCCTTCCTCTGCATTGATGACGGTGATGATGACAAGATTCTCTGCTTCGCCACAAGTGACCGCCTGACCCTCCTGCAAGAAGTGGACACCCTCTACATGGACGGCACCTTCTACTCCTGTCCTCCTCTCTGGGATCAGCTGTACGTCATCCATGGCCTAGTCGGAGGGAAGATGACCCAGTTGGTCTTCTGTCTACTGCCGAATCGTCAACGCCGCACCTATGAACGCCTGCTACGTCTCCTGAACGACAAGATCCAGCAGACAACGGGATCGCCCCTTCAGCCTGATGTCATCCAGACGGATTTCGAAATCGCTGCCATCAACGCTGTTGAGACCGTCTTCCCCAACTGCGACGTCCGTGGATGCTATTTCCACTACAGCCAGGCTCTCTGGAGGAAAGTACAGAACCTCGGCTTCAGCGAAGCCTACCAGCAGGATCCTGAGGTCCACAGATGGGTCCGACGAGCAGCAGCACTCCCCCCTCCTCCCAGTGGCCATGGTACAAAATGCCTGGATAGAGGTCATGGACGACGCCCCTGCCATTGGACAGAAGGATGAGTTCCAGGACTACATCACCAGCACCTGGGTAGACGACCATGCACGGTTCCGAGCCGGACTATGGAATCACCACGACACCAGCGGCCCAAGGACGAACAATCATCTCGAGGGTTGGCATTCGCATCTCAACAAGACCGTCCAGAGAGCCCACCCGAACATTTTCGCTCTTGTGAAGGTTCTGCAGAAGCTGGAGAAAGCGGAGAGAAATAAGCTGGTGCAGATGGCTCATGGCGCCCGTCCCCCACCCCGCAAGAGGACGTACACAGAAATTGACCAGAGACTCACTCGTCTGAAGGCCCAGCTGACATCTGGTATCAAGACACCCCCTGGAATTCCTGACTGCTGCAGGATATTTGATCAAGCTAGCTTGAAAACCAAATGACTATGTTGATGAATGTGTGAAGCTGTGTGTATACATGTAAATTACTTTTGGTTACCACAATGACTTTATTAATGAATGTGGTAGTTGACTGTGTGAAAGATGTATATATGTATATATAATCATGAATCAAATTAAGTTTTAATTACATTTTAATCCAAATAAATGATTATGTTTATTTATGTAAATTTATTTATCTCAAAACAAACTACTATGTGAAAGATATGAATAAAGTTTAAGAAAATTAAGAAAAATATGACAACAATGTGAAAGTTACTGTTTTCTATATACTGTAGGCATTAGTGCACTTTGAAATAGGACCATGCCACTTTATTGAAAGGTTGAAGGCAGGTGCAATCAGCAGCACTGGTGCGTAAAGTTGTTTATTTAACACTGTAGGCATTATTCACTGTAGGCATTAGTAGACTCCACCGGTTATTGTACTATGTTGCGCAATAGGACGGAACCCAGTCAACAGGAAACGAGACTGTTGTGTAATCAATGTTTTGACTTGCGCGAAAGTTAACATTCGCACATACCGTTTGAACCTTTACCTCAAAAACTCGAAGGATTCCGAATGCTATTTTCCACACAATCGCTTCTGAGTGATACACATGGAGGACGCAAAAAGGAAAGAGTCTCTGAGCGTTATTGTCAGTATTCGAGGATGTGATCGTGCGGAAATATAAGCTAATAGTAACCATGTCATTAGTAGAAATCCCTAAGCGTATATACTGTAGGTCAAATATCTGTGTTTTATGCGGATCTTCGTTTGTTGGTAGATCAGTGTCAGCGACCGGGGAAGAGAAAATCCAAAATTCGTTTTGTAAGTCCCGCCGAACCCTAACAAGTAGTCGTTGTTTGATTAGTTAAATCCGTTCGTCCGTCTAGCGTTTGACTGGACGGTGATAGGTCGCTCAAAGGTTAGCTGATGCGATCTTCTACTAGGGTTTGTTAGACGAATAATACTGAGCCTAAGTTTACTTAGACTGATGAGAACATTTGACATGACAACAGTCATAAGATGACAATGGCGTGACAGCACTGGTAGCCGAAATGTGATTTAGAATCACCCAAATTCGAAAAGGTTTAAACGGATAATTCAAAAGAACAGTTACCGCCTGATAAACATTCAAAACGGAAGCGATTTTCCTTAGCCCAAAAGCAGTGCGTATGCACAGTTTCAGCCTTCTAATATAATCTCTACTCCATAGTATACTCTAGTATATTCTATAACGCTTTGAAGTCAAGTTTTAATTTGTTTAATAGACAACTTTGTCAAAATATTTTGTGACATAGTCTGGAATGAAAAGCGCCAATTTTAAACTAGTCCCTTAAGCTTGACAAAAGCTGCTTTCTGATAGTCTAATGTCGACTTCCTGGTATGTATTTCATTGATCGATGGGGCGGTGGTGTAGCTGAATGGTTAATGCATTCGCTAGTCACAATGGATACAATGTGTGAGGCCTATTTCTAGTGTCCCCCGCCGTGATATTGCTGGAATATTGATAAAGCGGCATAAAGCTAAACTCACTCATTCATTGATCCGTCCTCTGTTCTCAGTTTATGTTTTGTTAGCGAATGACCGTTTTGACGTGACTTGTCAGCGGTAGAGGGAACTTAGGTTAGTTTTACATCGCACTCAGCAATATTCCAGCTATATGGCGGCGGTCTGTAAATAATCGAGTCTGGACCAGACAATCCAGTGATCAACAGCATGGGCATCGATCTGCGCAATTGGGAACCGATGACATGTGGCAACCAAGTCAGCGAGCCTGACCACCTGATCCCGTTTAGTCGCCTCTTACGACAAGCATGGGTTACTGTAGGCCAATATTCTAACCCGGGCCTTCACGGACCCGAGGGAACAGGTCTGATGTTAATGACACTATGGGTACTTATTATATAGGTAGTATTTTTCCTGTACCACGATTGGTCAAAATACCGTCACATGATTGACTACAAAACACGATATTGACTTGAGTTTTCTGATAAATTACGATATTGACTTGGGTTACTAAAAATAGACAAGTAATCCCATACGAAGGGGCTTCCCCGCTTTTCAGCCAATCAGATCACTCGGATAGATGGCACAGTGTGTGCATTAAAAGTTTATGTTAAAACCCGTTTCTCTTTCATTATATAATTAAACAATTATAGACTCTTGTAGAGGTCGATATCGGGTTTTTTGACCTGAGATAAACAATATCAACAATTATAGACTCTTGTAGAGGTCGATATCGGTTTTTATTGACCTGAGAAAAACAATATCGACCTCGCAAGCTCGGTCGATATTGTTTTACTCAGATCAATAAAAACCGATATCGACCTCTACAAGAGTCTATAATTGTATATTATTACCTACGAGGGCGAAAATATCGGGGTTAATATTTTTCATACGATGCCCTAGGGCAAAGTATTACTTTGTCATGGTGACGTGACGTCACGAACAAGGCTATGACGTCACGTTTCTTCTGTGACGTTGCGTTCCACATGCGGCGACGGCGGGTAGCCAGCCTGTGTTTGAAAGTAGATTTGGTTTTATTTTTCTCAATTTGACGACTTCGATAATAAACAGAATATTATATTCGTGCCCATATCATCCTATGTTTACGACACTCGTGCCTAAATATCGGTATATCCCTCGCTCTCGCTCGGGAAATACCAACATTTAGGCACTCGTGTCGTAAACGCAGTATGACACCTTAGCGCTAAGACACTCGTGCCTAAATATCGGTATATCCCTCGCTCTCGCTTGGGAAATACCAACATTTAGGCACTCGTTTCGTAAACATAGTATGACATGGGCACTCATAGAATATCCACTATTACTTACACCATCTTTGGGACATGGGTATCTGAAGAGGCTGAGGCAGCCGTTGTTGTCTCCCATGGCTATCACGGTCTTGCTGGGGTTGACTGCCACAGTGTTAACTGTCGCCTCCTTTGCCTGCTTGGATGACCAAATACCTGGCAAACACAAAAGTATGCGAACATAACATACCTAATGCATAACTGGTGAACACAAATATACCTGCTGAACACAAACATACCTGGTTACGCGGTACCTGTACATACCTGGTTAACACAACACACCTGGATCCACTTGCACAAAGCGATCTTAGCGCTACGTTGATCGTAAGTCTATGTTAAAGTATGGGAGTTACGATCACCTTAGCGCTAAGACAGCTTTGTGCAAGGGGACCCTGGTAAATACAAATACACCTGGTGAATAGAAACCTATCTTGTGGACATAATTACACATAGTCAAAACAGACATACCTGTTCAACGCAATTAGCGTGTCAGTACAAACATATCTGGGTGCCGTTGCACAAAGCGATCTCAGCGCTGTGGTGATCGTAACTCCCATACCATAACACTGACTTACGACTAGCGTAGCGCTAAGGTGATCGTAACTCCAATACCAAAACACTGACGTACGACTGGCGTAGCGCTAAGGTGATCGTAACTCCAATACCATAACACTGACTTACGACTGGCGTAGCGCTAAGTTCCTTTGTACAACGACACCCTGGTCAACACAAACATACCTGGTCAACACATTATCTCTAAAACAAGCCTACGTGTTCTACCTACCAGCGACGGAGTAGTCGAGGGTGCAGTTGCTGGTGCACCATGACAGAGACACGGCGTTCTTTCCTTCCTCCCTCTCACACGTCGTGGGATTCCCTGTCAACATACATCACAGAGTCAATCATTAGAGATGTAGGTCACATGACTACGCCTACACCTACGTCACAGAATCAATCCTCTCAAGCACTATACATGTAGGTCACAATACCTGCACCTACGTCACAGAGTCAATCATGTCAGTCATGAGATATGTATGTAACAAGACTACACCTACGTCACAGCGTCAATCACTAGACATGTACGTCACAAGACCACACCTACACCTACGTGACGGTGGTGTCAACTATGTCAGTCATGACATATGTACGTCACAAGACCACACATACACCTACGTCACGGTGTCAACTATGTCAATCATGACAGATGTACGTCACAAGACAACACCTACACCTACGTCATGGTGTCAACTGTGTCAGTCATTACAGATGTACGTCACAAGACCACACCTAAACCTACGTCACGGTGTCAACTATGTCAATCATTACAGATGTACGTCACAATACTACACCTACGTCACAGTGTCAACTATGTCAATCATTACAGATGTACGTCACAAGACCACACCTACACCTACGTCACGGTGTCAACTATGTCAATCATTACAGATGTACGTCACAAGACCACACCTACGTTACAGTGTCAACTATGTCAATCATGACAGATGTACGTCACAAGCAGTGTGCGAAATAGTTTCCAAATTTTTCTAACCAGCCGGGCTAGCTTTGCAAGAGAGCTACTAGCCTACAGAATAATTCACTAGCCTGAAATTTGAATGTAGAAACTAAGCAAGGTAAAATATCATCATTTAACCGGCCATAAACCAGCATGAATTTAAAGTGTGTTATAACTAAACAAATCGGAGAGAGTGTTATATTTAAAAAATGAACCCATGAAAATTCACTGGACAGTCGGGCCAATGACTGTGGAAACTTACTGGCCCGACTGGACCTACGTCACAGTATCAGCTATGTCAATCATGACAGATGTACGTCACAAGACCACATCTACACCTACGTCACAGTATCAGCTATGTCAATCATGACAGATGTACGCCACAAGACCACATCTACACCTACGTCACAGTATCAGCTATGTCAATCATGACAGATGTACGTCACAAGACCACATCTACACCTACGTCACAGTATCAGCTATGTCAATCATGACAGATGTACGTCACAAGACCACATCTACACCTACGTCACAGTATCAGCTATGTCAATCATTACAGATGTACGTCACAAGACCACACCTACACCTACGTCACAGTATCATCTATGTCAATCATGACAGATGTACGTCACAAGACCACACCTACACCTACGTCACAGTATCAGCTATGTCAATCATGACAGATGTACGCCACAAGACCACACCTACACCTACGTCACAGTATCAGCTATGTCAATCATTACAGATGTACGTCACAAGACCACACCTACACCTACGTCACAGTATCAGCTATGTCAATCATCACAGATGTACGTCACAAGACCACATCTACACCTACGTCACAGTATCAGCTATGTCAATCATGACAGATGTACGCCACAAGACCACATCTACACCTACGTCACAGTATCAACTATGTCAATCATGACAGATGTACGTCACAAGACCACATCTACACCTACGTCACAGTATCAGCTATGTCAATCATGACAGATGTACGTCACAAGACCACATCTACACCTACGTCACAGTATCAGCTATGTTAATCATGACAGATGTACGCCACAAGACCACACCTACACCTACGTCACAGTATCAACTATGTCAATCATGACAGATGTACGTCACAAGACCACACCTACACCTACGTCACAGTATCAACTATGTCAATCATGACAGATGTACGTCACAAGACCACACCTACACCTACGTCACAGTATCAGCTATGTCAATCATGACAGATGTACGCCACAAGACCACATCTACACCTACGTCACAGTATCAGCTATGTCAATCATGACAGATGTACGTCACAAGACCACATCTACACCTATGTCACAGTATCAGCTATGTCAATCATTACAGGTGTACGTCACAAGACCACATCTACACCTACGTCACAGTATCAGCTATGTCAATCATTACAGATGTACGCCACAAGACCACATCTACACCTACGTCACAGTATCAGCTATGTCAATCATTACAGATGTACGTCACAAGACCACACCTACACCTACGTCACAGTATCAGCTATGTCAATCATTACAGATGTACGTCACAAGACCACATCTACACCTACGTCACAGTATCAGCTATGTCAATCATTACAGATGTACGTCACAAGACCACACCTACACCTACGTCACAGTATCAGCTATGTCAGTCATTACAGATGTACGTCACAAGACCACACCTACACCTACGTCACAGTATCAGCTATGTCAATCATTACAGATGTACGTCACAAGACCACATCTACACCTACGTCACAGTATCAACTATGTCAATCATGACAGATGTACGTCACAAGACCACATCTACACCTACGTCACAGTATCAACTATGTCAATCATGACAGATGTACGTCACAAGACCACACCTACACCTACGTCACAGTATCAGCTATGTCAATCATTACAGATGTACGTCACAAGACCACATCTACACCTACGTCACAGTATCAACTATGTCAATCATTACAGATGTAGGTTAGTCCCTACTCACAACATCTACTTTACAAAATACGCCACAAACTGAGTCGTTAATGTTGCCATCAATGTTTGCTACACCAAAGACTTATAGATAGTATATACTGACAATTAAATGATATGGTTATACCGACTCTACGTTTGTCATCGTCATTTCGTGTAGTGTTATCGCTACTCTTCGATTTTGGCTGTATCCCAATATCGTAATATCGTGTCGCAATATCGCCATGTCGTGTCGTACTATTGCTTTATCGCCAGTATTTCTCATTTCTCAGCCACTACACTATGCATTGACGTGGATACTCCAATATGACAACAGTAATGCTTTAAGAGACGAAACTTACAGAAGAACTGCTCTGGTATCCCCGAGCTTGACCTGAGCAGGTGCGTGTTTTTGACCTTCTCCCTTGACCAGTCGATGGCGGTGACCGGCCCACGGTGACCCTGCACAGAAAGGTTACCATGGCACCGTTGTTGGACACGTAAACACATGGCAAAATAACATAAAGCCTTGTAGTGAACCAAAATTCTATGTTCACCCTTTCAACACGTAATCGTATTCAGCAAGGTGCAATAAGAACGGCGCTTCATGAAGTTTAAGCTGGGTTGATTTGTTCGAGCTGTTGGCGAGATAAAACCGCGGACAAACACAAAATACTTCTTTGATTGGCATTCTTTGTTAAACACAAAATAACCTGGTTAAACTTAATGCACGCCATGAAAACCTTTCAATGAATATCTTCGGAAAGTGGAAACATGTGTTCAGTTGGAACGTTTACGTGAAGTAATACTCCGCCATGTCCGTGTTGAAGAAAGAAACTGGATTTTTCTGTTGGCAACTACCAAGGTGAAAGTCTTCCTCTGGCCTCACCTTACACTTGCCCAGCATTTCCCAGGACTTCTCTCCCTCTTCCTTATCCTGTAACGAGTAGATATACACCGCCCTGTCGTGACCCCCAGCCGCCAGGGACACACAGTCTGAAACAGAACGTCATGCATAGGTAGATATAACAGAGAACGTCATGCATAGGTAGATATAACAGATAACGTCATGCATAGGTAGATATAACAGATAACGTCATGCATAGGTAGATATAACAGATAACGTCATGCATAGGTAGATATAACAGATAACGTCATGCATAGGTAGATATAACCGATAACGTCATGCATAGGTAGATATAACAGAGAACGTCATGCATAGGTAGATATAACAGATAACGTCACGCATAGGTAGATATAACAGAGAACGTCATGCATAGGTAGATATAACAGAGAACGTCATGCATAGGTAGATATAACAGATAACGTCATGCATAGGTAGATATAACAGAGAACGTCATGCATAGGTAGATATAACAGATAACGTCATGCATAGGTAGATATAACAGAGAACGTCATGCATAGGTAGATATAACAGATAACGTCATGAATAGGTAGATATAACACGTCAGTAAGATCTGTTATGTTAATTTGACATTTGAAACTTTCATTGCACCTCGAAAATATAACGTACCTCAATAATGTTTAACTTATACAGTACAACCAGAAATTATTGAGAATTTAAAGATTGTAATTTTTATATTTTTTTCACTCATTACTCACGTATTAAAAGTGAATATTAGCATAACATAACTCCAAGACATGTGAACAGTTAATATTTTGTCAAGTCACCATGGGCATCAATGCAGGCTTCAATGCGGCAGGGCATACTACTGATCAAAGAAGTTAGAAAGTCATGGTCCATGCTGTCCCAATATCGAACCACCTCTTCTTTCATTTCAGCAATATTTGTCAGATTTTTCTTATTGACACTTTCCTTCATAAGTCCCCAAACATTTTCTATTGGATTTAGGTCAGGGCTATAGCTTGGCCAATCTAATAATCTCATATTCTGGGTCCGAAACCAGGCCTGTGAATGCTTTGAAGGATGTTTTGGGTCGTTGTCCTGCTGGAAACTCGAAACATTTCCATAGAACACGTGAGCAGATGGAAGTAAATGTCCCTCGAGAATATCTGTGTACCACTCACTGTTCATATTCCCTTCAAATACACAGAGGGGCGTTGCCCCTAACACAGATATGCCACCCCACACGTTAAATTTCGGACTGTACTTTGGGCGCTGATACAAAGGTTTTTCAGTTTGTTTGGTCCAGAATTTCAGTGTATAAGGAAACAGCCACACAGAGCTTTCATCTGAGAAAATCACATTGTCCCAGTTCTATGCTGTTAGCATCAGTTCAACCTTCGCTCCGTTTTTTCAGGTTTCATGATCGGTGATGGAATTCCTCGACTTTTCTGCCAACCCATTGCATGCAGCTCAGTTCTAATTGTCTCCTTACAGACAGCCACAGTTCCTCTATCAATCATATCCAGCCTTAAGTTTTCTAAACTCCTTCGTGTCATTATTTATCTTTAGTGATCGAGTAATAAAATGTTCACAACCATGTTAGACCCACAAATATCAGGATTAGAACTGATCTTCAGCAATGCTTGTCGTAAGAGGCGACTAACGGGATCGGGTGGTCAGGCTCGCTGATTTGGTTGACACGTCATCGTATGATCATACTTTCAATCACTACTACTACTACTACTACTACTACTACTACTACTACTACTACTACTACTACTTCCCGTGAAGATCCGGGTTAGAATTGATCTTCAGTAACCCATGCTTGTCGTAAGAGGCGACTATAACGGGATTGTGTGGTCAGTCTCATACCAGGCGTCAAACATCAAACAAACAAACCCTTCAAAAACACTTTTCATGGACAGACAACTTCTTCATACAATAGATTGCGACGTTTCGGTGTAGATGCTAACGCCGTTATTAATCACTTGCTTGATAACGGTGTTAGCATCTACACCGAAACGTCGCATCTATTGCAATAAAGAGTGAGTGAGTTAAGTTTTACGCCGCACAGCAATATTCCGGCTATATGGCGGCGGTCTCTGCAGATAATTGAGTCTGGACCAGACAATCCAGTGATCAACAGCATGAGCATCGATCTGCGCAATTGGGAACCGATGACATGTGTCAACCAAGTCAGCGAGCCTGACCACCCGATCCCGTTAGTCGGCTCTTACGACAAGCATAGTCGCCTTTTAGGGCAAGCATGGGTTGCTGAAGACCTATTCTACCCCGTGTCTTCACGGGTTTGCAATAAAGAAGTTGTCTATCCATAAAAGGCGTTCCTCTTCATCATACCAGCTTCTGCCTGCCATCGGCCCGTGAAGGTCCGGGTTAGAATATTGATCTTCAGTAACCCATGCTTGTCGTAAGAGCGACTAACGGGATCGGGTGGTCAGGCTCGCTGACTTGGTTGACACATGTAATCGGTTCCCAATTGCGCAGATCGATGCTTATGCTGTTGATCACTGGATTGTCTGGTCCAGACTCGATTATATACAGAGACCGCCGCCATATAGCTGGAATATTGCTGAGTGCGGCGTAAAACTTAACTCACTCACTCACTCTGCCTGCCATCTAAAGAAGTTAAAACAAAGCCTTACCTGGAGCTAGTCTGACGGAGTCCAGTCTGTCCTTTGAGATCTTCTTGTTGCAGACTTCCGTGACGGACAGGTCCTCCGAGTCCAGTCCCAGTATCACAAGGCTGCAAGTGAATAAGTAGACTAACGCTTAATCCCTGACCATATGTAAGTTTTAACAAGTAATCCCATTTAAATTGAAAAGGAGCCCCGGTGAGTTGGGAGATTCGGGAGACTTGCTTCATTTAGGGCTTGAGGATAGCAGGTAGGGCTAGTCAGAAGGGAAAATAATGTGGTTCAGGGACTGTGAGACAGTCTAGTAAATGAGGTGAAACGGGGTTTAAGGTCGTGTTTAACATATATACACGACCGTGTGAGAATGCGTGCCTGATTGCAATGTCCGGAATGATCTTGGTTTATAGTGCTAGACCAATTTGATACCATGCCACAGTTTGACTCTGTGGACACAGTATACTGACTCCCATACGACAAGTCTATTTTATGAAGGCAGGGAAACAACGAGTACTATGTTTTAACGTATGACGCCGCCGGGGATCAAACCAACGACCTTCCGTCTTTCGAGCAGTTGAGCCCTAAACTAGGGAGGGTTCCAAATAGGCTGCTATATATACACTTGTTTCACAACACCTCGTCCAGTGGCGGATCCAGAAGGGGGGTTAGGGGTTCGACCCCCCCCCCCCCCTTTGAAAATGACTAAAGACCACATTGAAGTTAATGTTTTGCACTAGCGGACCCCCTGAATAACAAACACACACACACACACACACACACACACACACACACACACACACACACACACACACACCTTGAAAATTTCTGGTTCCGCCTATGTCGTCCCTACCAACAACTGTGTCGTAAGGGTCACTTACTACTTACGGTGGTCAGGCTCGGGGGCTTTGTTGTCACTCCAGCGCAGTAATCGTTATTCATAGTATTAATCACTGGATTGTCTGGTTCAGACTCTACTCCTCTATTATCAACAGGCCGCTGTTTTATCGCTGAATTATTGCGTGGTGCGCCGTTAAGCAGTAGACAGTCATCTCGAAATCCGAAGCAAGCATTGCTAAAAGAGTTATCTCTGCCGTGGCTAGATCAAACACACAAAACTGAGTGTACCTAAATATTGTGCTTTTACTTGGCACTGCGTTGGTCGGTTCGGTGGAAAAAAATATAGACAGGAAGTACAGGATATACGATTATGATCAGTAAAATGTATTACTTTAACATTGTACAAGATATCGTGCTAGTAACATTACTGCATTGTTTAACGTACTGGCCGTCGTGGGTTCCTAGGACGATGAGTTTGCCGTCAATGCTGCAGTCTGCACATAGGAAGGTTGCCCCCCTAGGAACAAAAACGCGTCATAGCGTTAACATACCTGGGCCCCGTTTCACAACGCTCTCGTAAGCCTAAGTTCTCGTAACTTTTCTCGTAGCATTAGTACCTCATATGTTACAGTATAGGAGGCACGAATGCTACGAGAAAAGGTACGAGATCTTAGGCTTACGAGAGCTTTGTGAAACAAGGCCCTGACCATACCTTTGAAATATAGACACTTAATTTCGTAAACATACCTGATCATAACTTTGAAATACTGGCACCTCACTCCGTTAACATACCTGTACCTGAATATACCCTTACTCATCTTACTGACTGACTGAGTTTTACGCCGCTTTTAGCAATATTCCAGCAACATCACGGCGGGGGGACACCAGAAATGGGCTTCACACATTGTACCCATGTGGGGATTCGAACCCGGGTCTTCGGCGTGACGAGCCAACGCTTTAACCACTAGGCTACCCCACCGCCCCTACTCATCTTACAGTACATAGTGATGCTATATATTGATAAAAAGCTGACACATTACAGTGTTAAAATACCTCTGTACATGAGTGAGTGAGTGAAGTTTTACGGTGTTAAAATACCTCTGTACATGAGTGAGTGAGTGAGGTTTTACGCCCCTTTTAGCAATATTCCACTAATATGACGGACATCAGAGATGGGCTTCACACATTGTACCCATGTGAGGAATGGTGCCCTACCTTCATCACTATCTTCCACACCGGTTGATGGATCTCGGTGTTGAACTTGCAGATGATGCCGTCCACCCCCGCTGTGAGGAAATCTGCTCCGATAAACGACTCCGGCATCGTCGTGAGTCCTCGCAGTTCGTCAAAATGTCCCTAAAACATTCACGTGGTAAATAGAACACGTGTCGTTATAGATGGAAACACGTGGCAATACAGCTGTAACGTGGTGTGATAGAGACACCATGTGCAAGCCGATATAGGCGAAACAGAAGGGTTTTATTGCAACATGCACGCAGGCAGGCACGCACGCACACATGCATGCATGCCATCGAACGCGCTCTTTTTACAAAAGATCATCAAGGGACTCTTACTCAAGAGTTGTTAATGTTAATGTCAGTGTTAACATCAGCATCCACCATTCAACATCCGAAAAGCTTTCGAAACGTTTTTTGATAGACATTCGGATGAGTGACAATAATTGTGCCCAGTGAAATTCCCTTTTTCGAATTGTACCCTATTTCCTGTGTTAGTTTTCAGGTGAACTGACTGACTGACTGACTGAGTATGGTTTTACGCCGCTTTTAGCAATATTCCAGCAACATCACGGCGGGGGACACCAGAAATGGGCTTCACACATTGTACCCATGTGGGGATTCGAACCCGGGTCTTCGGCGTGACGAGCCAACGCTTTAACCACTAGGCTACCCCACCGCCTTTTCAGGTGAACATTTGTCTGGCTTTGCGTGTGTTTGTGACGTGTGCCACCGGTGAGAGGCTTTTTGCGAATACGTTGTATCATCACTATTGGGTGGAGATGCATGTACATGTGTTACCTGTAATCTACAATCGGCTCTATTATTATTTATTGGGAGATTTAATTACGGTGTTGTCGCTCTAGTGTTATTGTTATTGTTTTTGCTCTAACGCCAGCTGAATTTCAATCCCCATGTTTGACGTAACATTTAACTGAAAACAGTCAATATAAAATTGTACAACAAACTGCAGTTATCCCAAGTATTTAAGAAATGAAGATCTGCTCTACTCTAGCGTAGTGAAAAAAGTAATATTGTCTGAACTGTAGTTAAGGAAGAGCGGTATGAATGCATTTAGGAAAAAACACCGAGTGAGAGATCATTGACATCATCGTGTCATATTTCTTCCCAGGGAATAATCTCAACTATTTGACAAGATTAAAACATGTTCTTACCGGTCAACATTTCTATAACTGGGACAACTCTCTAGTGCTTGACAAGTATGATAGTGGTTTTGCATTTTTGATATACAAAAATAGTTTACCTGTGTAAGGGGCAACATGTCAAGTGTAGCGCCAACTAGCGGGGACCCTTTGTCTGCCATGACCACGGACAACAAGGAATTCATGGTAGTTCCTATGAGAAGCGTCTCCTTGTGAAGTTGAATCATCCTGACCCCGCCCTCCGACTTGGAGATCTGCAACACGTGTAGGGTTTGTTAAAGGGTTGTGTGTGATAGACTCACTTAAGTATACACATTTGGCAACAGCAATTACCGAACATTACCCATGGAGAATGGTTAATTATGTTTCAGCGATTCAATTTTTATCAGGCTCTCCAAACGAGATCCTCTTGCGGTTATCCCACCTTAAAGTCCATTGAACAAATTGACAGGTGACCCATACTTACACAATGTGAGACGATCCAGACCGTTTTTAAGAGTATTTAATTCATGACATTTTTCGCCGCTTTATGACAAAATTTCACAGTGGGAGCCAGGACCATGTACAATGTGCCAGTATGAGGAACCGAACCGAACCCTGGAATCACGGCTTGACAGGCAAACACTCATTCCACTAGACTAAGCTGGTCCAGAAAGTGAACCTATTCAATGTTCATATAGTACAATGGGTTGAGACAAAGTGTATAGCTGGTTCAGAAAGTGACCCCTTTCCCTGTTCATATAGTACAACTGGAGGGAAAGAGTATAGTGTTACCTCGATTTTCCCGGCATTGTCCATGTTCTTGGTCCACTGCCAGCTGTTCATGACCCCGTCTCTCCCTCCTGACATCAGGTGGTGGCGGTGATACAGCACTGCGAACACAGGGCCCTGCAAACACGGGAGCAAACTCTGACAATGCCCTCGACCACTTAACCATCGTATGTTGGGTGGGGATGATGGAGGTGTGGTTGGGGATGTTGCTCGGGATGGGGTTTGGGATGGAGTCGGGGTTAGAAGTCCGGCTGGGGTTCGAGGTGTGGTTGGGTTTGGATGTTAGATGAGGGTGAGGTTACAAGTGGGCATGGGGATGGAAATGGGAATGGGCGTTGTGGGATTGGAGGTTGGCGTTCAGGTTGGAGGTGTGGTTGGGGATTGTGTTGGAGATGGGGTTGGAGGTGTGGATGGGGTTGGGTTAGAAGTGGGGTTGTAGTTGTGGTTGGAGGCGGAGGCCGGGGTAGGGACGCGATTGGAGGTTTGGTTCGGGCTGGATGTGTTGTACTGTTCACCCCAAGACACCTCTGGTCAACCATGTCATACTGATACCAGAATAACCACAACTTACCTTTTCATGCCTGTATCAGTTTTTTCTTTAACACAGCGCTTAGCAACATTCCAGCTAGATGGCAGCAGTTTGTAAGAAATCGGAACAGACAATCCAGAGATTGGATCTAAAATTTAGAATACGATGCTTCAACCATTAACCAGATCTATTTAGTCTGCTCTTATGACACGCATCGGTTGCTAAAGACGATTTCAAACCCGGGCCTTCAGTGGGTTCGCAGTAACCGGAAGCATGTAGGGTGATCACAGTGTCTGCTGTTTCACAACACTATCTTAGTACTAAAGTACTGTCGGAAATTGGGGGGGAAAACCGTTTTTAGACTGTTACTCTGTATCCATAAAATTTACACAATTGCAAATAGCATATATCGAAATAACCCACATCGGCCTAACTGGGCTTTCAGTGGGATGTGTAATAGGATATCCAGAAAAGCATGTTTACTCGTTAGATCGGGCAAAACTTAGTTTTCAGGACTATGTGTCTTATTTATGTTTTGTGCACTTATCCCAATTTCGAGTTATTTAATCATTTGTCGTTCTCATTTGAACCCAAACGGACTATAGCTTCGTCGTAACCGGCTGGTATCGGTGACTGCACCTACATCATGTCCATGTTTGACGAAGTTGGTGATCTTGTTGCCGCCGTCCCCCCAGACGTAGATGGTGCCGTTGGAGTCGCCGGTGACTAGGTCTCCTTTGTCTGTGTGGGTCAGGCATATGACGAACTTGGCCCGGAGGTAATTCTACAGACAAGGACACACGCATTTCGTAAGTACAGACATGACCTATCTATGTCAAGGAATGTTATATTGCTCAAAATTACAAAGGGACAATGAAACAGTAACAAAAGGAAACATCCAACCCGTATGATACCATATGTAGCGGCCATAAAATTTCCGAGTCCCGTGCTGGGATTCGAACCACGAACCTTCTATTCCGAAGTCGGACGCCTTGTCCACATGACCAAAGAGGTTAACCCCGTCAGCAAGCTGACAAGGTAAGGATGTCATCTGTGGGATGACTCCACGCCCTGCTACATACTCCCCCGTCAACAGAAGGCACGTCCCGAGCCGCATAGTTGGGTACTGACACTTATTTTACTCAAATTTGATATGAACGTGCTCAGCCCCACGTTGGGTGCCAATGTAGCGGCCATAAAATTTCCGAGTCCCGTGCTGGGATTCGAACCACGAACCTTCTATTCCGAAGTCGGACGCCTTGTCCACATGACCAAAGAGGTCAACCCCGTCAGCAAGCTGACAAGGTAAGGATGTCATCTGTGGGATGACTCCACGCCCTGCTACACCATATACCGGGTTATTGATCATCATCACAGGGGTGGATACAGTTTTTTGAGAAATGAGGGGTGCACATTTCATTTTCACCCGTTTTCACGAGAGTTTCAAGGGTCACTTAATAACCTTTCAGGACAAAAGGTTGGGGTTACGCACCTTTCCTGCACCCCTCTGTATCCGCCTATGCCTGATAAGTGATCGATAGCATGAGCAATTATCCACCTGTCAGGTCAGGGTGACCCAGATCAGACAGGAATGTTATCATACAAGAATGCAATATTTACACTATACAAATACGGACTATATAGCATTTTTGCCTATGGTGGCGGCAGTGGACATCTTGAGAAATTACCACATTATATTTTCTGTTTGATGCTTAAGAAATTATATGTCAAAATGAGTATATCACAGAAAGGGTTGCTGCTCGTTTGGGTCTCACAGAAGAACAGCTGGCTGAGATTAACTCGAAACGCACATGATTGGTTGGTTGGTTGTTTAACGCCGCACTTGGCATTATTCCAGCTCCAACAATCCAGTGATCAACCACATGAGCATCGATCTACGCAATTGGGATACGATGTCAACCAAGTCAGCGAGCCTGACCACCCGATCCCGTTAGTCGCCTCTTACTACACGCTTGGAAACGCACATGAATATGGATCTTTATCTTACCTCACACATATACGCCGTTTTCTGATTTGCTGAGCGGTCTTCTACTATTTTCAATGTACCCCGCTTACAAGCGAGCAACATTTTCCGTGTACCCCGCTGGGAATGCCGAACTCATTTGGAACTTCGTAGTAGTAATTCTTTATCACGAATAACATAGAATCACGTATGATTTACGGAAATTACCGATGTTTTGCGAATGCAAATCGATGGAAGGGAGATAACTCTAAATTTGTTTTTCTTGTCGTCTTGTCTTCTGGTACTCCACATTATGACCCGATATCCGTGCTTCTAACAGTTCAAAATTACCTTTGAGGTGTTCGGTAAGATAAAAACGTTGGGAAAGAGTTCCTTACGTACCCCCCTATTTTATAAGGTACTTTTCATTACTTGTATATCTTTGTATTTTTTTAAAAAAATAGGTGGGGGGTACGTAAGGAAATCTAACCATGTGTTGTTCACTGCATAGGCCCCCCATATGTATTATAATATAGTAGGGTGTGTGGATACTAAACCGGGGCTTAGTTTATCGCTTTTCTGACCCGCAGTGGGGGCCTATGGTTCACTGGTCCCCCGAGCCCATGGGTTGATGTACCCTCGATTTTTCTTTATGTTACATAAACAACCATCGAGGGTACATCAGCCCATGTCCCCCTCGAGACCAGTGAACAACTTATAATATCTGACAACATCGATAACTTACGTCGTACTCCGGTTTGGCGTGTGTGGTTATTTTATTACTCTGGGGATAGACCTTCCACCAGGCGAGATGTTCCTTGCCAATAGACACCAACAAGTCGGTGTGATGAGGGTTGAAGCCGATGTCGCAGATGACGTCCACGTGAAGCTGCAAGAGTGAGTGAGTGAGTTAAGTTATACGCCGCTTTTAGCAATATCACGGAAGGGGACACCAGAAATGGGCTTCACATATTGTACCCATGTGGGGAATCAAACCCGGGTATTCGGTGTGATGAACGAATGCTTTAATCACTAGGTCCCCCTAGTTCTCAGTACTTCTGTGTGTCAGTAGAAAGCATGTGACAGTTTCTCACGGTTAGATATAACTGTAGTGTACAGATGTCAACTTCTATAATATGTGGCACAAAACGTTTCGAAGTACATTCTTACTCCCTTATCGTAAAGGAAGTACCTGTTAAAGTAGTAAGAATGTGCTCCGAAACATACCTTTTCCACCTTCATGTGTATCAATTCTAAATGTCATTCAAATAGTTTAGGTGGATTATATATTTATTGTATACCGACATATGCTTTTGGGCAGATGGGTGTATTGTATCTTATTCTATAGCGATATATGCTACGGGGCAGATGGGTGTATTGTATCTTTATTCTATAGCGATATATGCTATGGGGCAGATGGGTGTATTGTATCTTTATTGTATACCGATATAAGCTATGGGGCAGATGGGTGTATTGTATCTTTATTCTATAGCGATATATGCTATGGGGCAGATGGGTGTATTGTATCTTTATTCTATAGCGATATATGCTATGGGGCAGATGGGTGTATTGGATCTATATTCTATAGCGATATATGCTATGGGGCAGATGGGTTTATTGTATCTTTATTCTATAGCGATATATGCTATGGGGCAGATGGATGTATTGTATCTTTATTGTATACCGATATATGCTATGGGGCAGATGGGTGTATTGTATCTTTATTCGATAGCGATATATGCTATGGGGCAGATGGGTGTATTGTATCTTTATTCTATAGCGATATATGCTATGGGGCAGACGGGTGTATTGTATCTTTATTGTATACCGATATATGCTATGGGGTAGGTGGGTGTATTGTATCTTTATTCTATAACGATATATGCTATGGGGCAGATGGGTGTATTGTATCTTTATTCTATAGCGATATATGCTATGGGGCAGATGGGTGTATTGTATCTTTATTCTATAGCGATATATGCTATGGGGCAGATGGGTGTATTGTATCTTTATTCTATAACGATATATGCTATGGGGCAGATGGGTGTATTGTATCTTTATTCTATAGCGATATATGCTATGGGGCAGATGGGTTTATTGTATCTTTATTCTATAGCGATATATGCAATGGGGCAGATGGGTGTATTGTATCTTTATTCTATAGCGATATATGCTATGGGGCAGATGGGTGTATTGTATCATTATTTTATAGCGATATATGCTATGGGGCAGATGGGTGTATTGTATCTTTATTCTATAGCGATATATGCTATGGGGCAGATGGGTGTATTGTATCTTTATTGTATACCGATATATGCTATGGGGTAGGTGGGTGTATTGTATCTTTATTCTATAACGATATATGCTATGGGGCAGATGGGTGTATTGTATCTTTATTCTATAGCGATATATGCTATGGGGCAGATGGGTGTATTGTATCTTTATTCTATAGCGATATATGCTATGGGGCAGATGGGTGTATTGTATCTTTATTCTATAGCGATATATGCTATGGGGCAGATGGGTGTATTGTATCTTTATTCTATAGCGATATATGCTATGGGGCAGATGGGTTTATTGTATCTTTATTCTATAGCGATATATGCAATGGGGCAGATGGGTGTATTGTATCTTTATTCTATAGCGATATATGCTATGGGGCAGATGGGTGTATTGTATCATTATTTTATAGCGATATATGCTACGGGGCAGATGGTTGTTTCCATTGTATCTTTATTCTATAGCCCAGAGATACAGATAACGTTTTGGGTCATTGAGTTATGTACTCGCTTGTGTTCATCTCAATTGGGTGTCCTAATTTTCCTTTGAGTAACCAAATAAATTGTACTCACCTCACTCAAACTCAATTAGATATTTTGCCATTTTCCATTAATTTTAAAAATACCTCAGTTATACCTATCCGCCGGTACGCAAGCGAAGATTTGACAATTTTGTATGTACGCATGTAAGATCACATTTATTGAGTATTTACCAAAATTCAAGCGTACTTGTACGCAATAGACTTAGTAGGAATTGAGTTTTTACATAAATATTTACATAATTTACGCAGATACACAGCTTATCTGTACCTCTGTATAGCGATATATGCTTTTGGGCAATTAAGTGTATCGTATCTTTATTCTAAGGCGATAAGTACTCCGGGGCAATTCGTTATAAGTGACGTCAAATTTGGTGTCAGCTCTATCGTATTGGTCTCAAACCCAGCTATGCCTATCGCAATTGTATGCACGCGTGTGTATGTGTAGCTGCTTGTACTAGTTCGGATCTATGCCGGTTTCATACATCTAAGCAAGTGAAATACTTTGCTACGATTTAACTAGCTATCCCACACACACTGAATACAAGCCGGCCAGTCCTTGGTTAATCACGTGCTTTTTTAACATCCGTCCGGGGTCGAACCGCCAACCTTCGACCTTACTGGTAGATGCTCTACTTACTACACCAGGAAGGATCTTATTTAATTATCATGTGGAGTTAATTAGGCATTAAACGGTCAGAAACGTAAAGATAAACTCAAGGAATTAAGGCGGACGTACCACGGTGCTGGCCACGTGGGTGCCGTCTGCCACGTTCCACAATGACAGCGTCTTCTCCTGACTGTTGTCCACCGCCGCAAGCAGATCCTGGAAGTTGAAAAGGTCACAAAGGTCATATCAAGGTCATATCGCAACACTGATTACCAAGGTCGGCTCATAATGTTCGCGTTCAAAGTCACATTGCAAACGTGAATACCAAGGTGGCCTCATAACGCTCAAAGTCAAGGTCACCTCGCAACCCTCAGGGTCCTGGCTTTCATCTTAGGTAAGAATGTAACATTCTACACAAGGATCTCACAAACACTCCACACCAAGAGATTGTTTCGTAGCCCCGAATGTGAACTCACACAGTGTATATTACGATCCTCCTTTCCAATCAAGTCTGGACCAGATAATCCAGTGATCAACAGAATGAGCATTGATTTACGCAAATGGGATGTGTCAACCAAGTTAGCAAGTCTCACCACCCGTTAGTCGCCTTTTACGACAAACATTGGTTACTGAAGACCAATTCTAACCCGGATCTTCACGGGTATGAACTACAACAAGCCTGTTACGCCCGTCTGTATCATCTACTAGTATCTCAAAGAATCAAAGAGGGGGCTACGGGTGGGTTTGGCGGTTAAACCCATCATAATGTTCCACAAGTCAAAGAGATTTTAGATAAGTATTGTTACAGTAGTAAACTACGGTATAATATTTTCTTCGTTACAACCGTTGTTCGTTATACACATTTTGACTAAGAACAGTGGTCGGGTCAAAAACAGTTTGTTATATCCGTCAATTCGTTACAAACGTCGTTTACAGTACATTAGGTCAAATGTCCACATCTTATAGTGTATCTGGGGCGATGGGGTAGCCTAATGGTTAAAGCGTCGGCTCGTCACACTGACGACCCGGGTTCGAATCCCCACATGGGCACAATGTGTGAATCCCACGTATGGTGTCCCCCGACGTGATATTGCTGGAATATTGCAAAAAGCGGAGTAAACCCAACTCACTCACTAACTCACTATAGTGTATCTACATGTGTCTGTGTTGCATGAAATCCTAAAAATGACATCGTCGCTTTTGATCAATTTTGACACGTGTTTTTTTTTTTTTGTTCTTGTTCAGGCGACAATGTCCCTTCTGGAATTTTAAAGTATTATTATCTCTGAGATGCCATAGTATTATACATACGTCCGTCCATACGTCCGTTCATACGTCTGTCCCCGATATCTTCAACAACTTACCGAGTCCTTCTGGAAGGAAAGGGCCATGACGGCCTTGAGGAAGGATCCGAGACCAAGGACATGGACTGTTCCTAGAGTGTCTGCACGCCATACCCGGATGTGAGCCTGAAACAACAGAACAGACCAGAACTATTTTGGTTGGTTTGTTCCTTAAAGCCATACTCCAGCTATATGACTGCGGCTAATAAATAGTTCGGTCCACAAGTCAAAACATTGATTACACAACAGTCTCATTTCCTATTGACTGGGTCCCGTCCTATTGCGCAACTTAGTACAATAACCAGTCCAGGATTTTGAGACCAATTCATTTAACTGGATACATAATTATTAATCAGTATTATTTGATACATCTAAGCACTTGTATATTACAACACTACGCTCATAATCCTTGCAAACACGTCGTACAGCGTGCTCTGTCTTACAGCGAGCTCTGACAAACGGAAACCTGGAAATCGTGAAAATCTCAAAACGAGGCTCTCCCACTAGAAAAAGTTTGGCGGTCTGGTACAGACTGGATATTCTATCAATCACATTGTGCGTTACAGAACTACACTGAATAAGCGCAAAAACACATAACAGGTGTAACCAGTGAACCAAATGCATTGTGAATGATTTTACGACATCATCAAACAGGGGCAGTCTGTGACGTCTTAGTTAAGGTCATGCTGCCTACACCTCGCCATAAAATATAAAAATACGATGTTATTAAAGTTAAAAATTAAAATTCATGTGTATACACCATTTTCTCATGAAACAAGAAATTGGAATTCAGTGTAACCATAGTTGTTACTGAAAAGTAGGTAATTGTCTGAATAGGTTAATGAGACTCATCTTTCGGTTTGATTAACCAATTATTTATATTATGGGCACTTTGTCGGTGTCAAGGACTTGCAGAGCCTGACCAGTAACATCCCATGAAATGTAGGTACCATACCATAACTGCTGTAGCACAGGCGCATGTGTCTTACCCGCTGGAAAACCGATGAAGCTAAGGTTAGCGAGTGTTTGAGGGAGTGATTGTATTTACGGCGATTAAGGTAAAAGTGTCTTTTGGGTGTATTTTTTTTAAGAGTGGGGAAGAACAAAGGATGCACGGATTCACGTTCCTTGAAACATTGGCAATATTCCACGATTATCATTACAGCAGGCATTAGGCCATTCTATTCATGATAAGCAAACGCTTTACCCACTTGTCATGTTGTCCTCAGAATGGTCAATTCATTACTGACCTGCGACTTGTCACCTTTCTTCCCGGCAAACTGTCCGGTGGCTACTACGTTGCCGTTGGAATGGACAGCCATGCTGCAATATGAGGAATAACGTCATCGGAAGTCATGGTATATTCAGTGTATGAAATAAGCCAAAAACACAGCCAGACATCTGGGCTGGTAACTTCAAAAACTTACGAGCCCAGAAGAGATTTAACCAGTCCTTCTTAAATATTAAATAGACAGTGCCAGTGGACACATTATCTGAATATTTGTTTTCACACGTCCATCGGGCTGGCTAGCTTTAAAATTAGACCGTCCGGCAGAAATCTAGCCTGTCTCGGGCTGTCGGACGGGCCTTATTTCATACACTGGTATATTGTATTATATTTTGATATATATCAACTGTTTATATCTCGTGGGTGGAACAGAAAATATGAAGCCATGTCATATTATATTTACTTTTAACTTTTTAACTCGTGGACGGAACAAACGAAAACCTGAAGCCATATTATATTGTATTATACGTTTGAATATATATCTATTGAACGGACCTATGTTATATTGTATTTTTTAAATATATTTTTTTAATACTCAGAGCATTTATTATTTCTGAAATTAGACATGTTTAATCTATTTAATATCGCACTTACACATATTTTATCTATATGACGTAATTTACAACACATCTCTTTATTGTTTGATGGTTTTACACCTAATTCTTTTCCGACTGATTTCCGGTTAACCTTTTTGAATCAACTTACTGCTTTCGGGAAAATCAAATAAACAATTGAGGCTCTACTGACCACTTGATGTCCTCCGTGTGCTCCTTGTAGTGGCGCTGTGTGTGGGCGTCACGGTTGTACATGACGGCGATGTTGGATATGAAGTAGATTATTTCGTCGTTGTCCAGGATGTAGATGTTACATCGACAGTCGTTGCCACGGTAACCATACCTAAATAATAAAGATAACGATAGCTTTTGTCAGAACATTCTTTTCCAACCACTAGTTTGATATACTGACGTACTAAGAAACATACACACCCCATGCCAGCGTTCGAAATAAACGTCGGTCCTTAGGCCCAAAGCCAACTGAAGAACACTCGGACCCACAGCTTTTGTTTTCTGCAGGTCCTAATGGCCGACAGCTTTTTCGTCCGAAAAACTAAGATTATTTTTTTTTCATTCAGTAATTTCTACTTCAATCAGCAGCTGCTGTATGTAAGAGAAACGACTATCATTTTCGTGGAAGCAATTTAGATTACAGATATTTCAGAAGACTTGGATCTTGACATGGATGTTGATTTTATTGTAAATAAAGGCTTGTCAGTCACTAGATTTAAACTAAACTCTTAAGCTCAGTTTGTGAGTTGTCACATATTTGTTTGCTGGGAATTACGTATATTGCAGCTAAAATATAGGGCCTACACATTCTGATCAGGACCAAGAACTTTTTATTGTTCTGGGTCCTTAGGGCCTGCGGCTTTTCAGGATTAAGGGCAAACACTGCCCCATGGATTGGGATCGGTTTCCAAACGAACGTAAATATTACATTTTGCGTTTATGTTAGTGAAATGTATTAATGTTTTCATTTTGTTCCTTTACACAATGTACTTCACAACTGCTTATTTCGTTTTTGGTTTTGTTTCTTCCTCTTTTTGTTGTCGTTGAACGCCTAACTCAACAATTGGTCAGCGGCATGACTGCTATTTGTTTGGACCAGACAATCCAGGGACTGACATTGGCAGCATGAGCATCTATCTACGCAACTGGGATACGATGACATGTGTCAACCAAGTAAAGCGAACCTGACCACCCGATCCGTTAATCTCTTCTTACGACCAGCATGGTTGAGTGAGTGAGTTTAGTTTTACGCGCTCTTAGCAATACTCCAGCAATATCACGGCGGGGAACACCATACATGGGCTTCACACATTGTGCCTATGTGGAGAATCAAAACTGGGTCTTTGGCGTGACGAGCGACCACTTTAACCATTAGGCTACCTCGCCGCCCCAAAGTATGGTTGAAGACCTTAAACCGGTTATGTTCTATATACATGGACCGATGACCTCAATAGATAAGAAAAACCTTCTTCTTTAATGACAACAATAATTGTATGTTGTTTGGACACCTATAGCGAGGAATCATCTCAACATTCAGTCAGTGATATAAATATCTTCAAAGGACAAATAATGTTATGTTTTGTCTGACACTTCGGTATGATAGTGTGCCGGAAATACAAATTCCTACATGATAGAAAAGGCGTTTCATAAAACATGCGGTAGCGCTAAACAGGCTTACACCCAGTCTAGTTGCAGTCTCTCTTGTGGTGGATCTATAGGTAGAGAACTGTCTTTGTATGCCTCTGGCTGAACGACCTTAACCTTCTTGCCGTGAACCTCCAAGGTCATTGCGTGTGTGTTGCTATCATCTATATCCGGTTCCGGTGGAGGTTCCGGTTCCGGTGTAACTGCTCCTTGCGTTGATCCTGGGAATATAATAATGTTAGTAACTGGTAAGACGACAAATGTCACTTCCTCGATGTAAAGATGGAAATCAGTCGATCATTCCATTAATTTCTGATCGTTTGCACATACAAGTCTTCTAATGAAGTATTTTTACACAATATAAAAGTGAAAATAGCCGTGTACAGATGACCATTCTACATTGACGTATTTAGGTGACCTAAATTTGACTATCCATCTCTTGTGTACTCGTTTATGTCTTCCTTAAAAGTGAGCAAACATGGTATAAGAAATGTGAGTCTCATTTTCAGCATCGTGAAGTGAAATGACATTTTACGTAGCATCGGCATCATTTCAACCATTTTGCGACGAGACGAAGTCTGCATACACACACAAGTTCACGTTTAGTACAAAGTTTAAAGAGGCTTTCTTTAAATATATATGTCTTCATTACAGTATTATTTGCAAATAAAAAAGCCATAATACCAAATTTAAAAATAGCCAGTTTGTCACATATCCATAGTTACAATTTATGACAGTCGATAGACAATCGATTCGATTCTTTATTCAGTAAAGACTTGGGCTATATGCCCCTCGTCATCATTTTACACTGTATACAGGATAGAACATGATTATCCATTTACATTTACAAGAGGAGGCTGGACAAAACATTTTGGTACTCACATGCATGACTTAATGTATTTACATATTTTTGCAATGCTATCTTTGGATGGGTTTCTTATAATTATTAATTGTAAAAAAATCAGCATACTTGGCTTCTTTCAAAAATAAGGTTTAATAAGCTGTTTTCGATGTACAGTATGTTTTGGGCAAATTAAAACGAAATGGTATTCATCTTCAATTACATTTACATTATTTTCTTTACAGCAGATCCAGTATCTTTTCTCCCGATCAATATTTTCATAACGCCCAGTTTCAACTTTTAATTTATGACAAAATTCGTAACATAGTTAAATGCCAAATGTGTTTGGATGTAAAGCATCTAAGTATAATTCATATCCGAATTCACGTTTGATATTACTGTATAGCCATACTTTTCTACTTGAAGTAATGTCATGATGCCATTTCTGAATAAAACAATCAATTAAAAAAAAACATAGATAGAGGCGTAGTTCACAATGAGATACCCGCTCACGCGGTCGTGTCGTGTAATATATATGATGGTTTTGCTCTGACCTATACATTAGGACATCAAAGCAATCGGTGACTCGCCTTAGGACAAAACTATACCATATCATTACACAAATTAAAAAGGGGTAGAGAAAGCTTCTTTTAAAAATATATATATATATATATGTATATATTAACCTTGTATGCTTTGTTTGGCGGGAGTACCACTGCCCTCGTCTGACGGCTTGTCCACTTCAATCATTGGTGGCGCCGCGGGAGCGTCGTCCGGAGACTTTTTCGCTGTAGGAAGATATGACATTATATTCCCAGTCCCTTCTGTTTGTCACGATACATTCAGAGTGATTCCTAACATGTTACATAGCAACACCTCTTTGTAATGTAACAAATGTTATGTTATCATCAAAGGCACCTAATCGCCAGGACGCAAGGTCAGCCATCTAACCCACGCCGCCACCGGAGCTTCCACCAGTGCGTTAGAACGGAATCATTGTTTCATTTCATTTAATTGTTTGTAGAGTTCAATCATTCCTATTTCTTCGCGAGAGTTAAATTTTTGGCTTGAGGTTTGTCTCCCAGTTTCTCAAGCCAAAACCACTTTAAGGCCGGTATAAGATTCGAACCCACGAGCATCGGATCATGATAAGTAAGGGATACAGTGAGTTGCAACTTCTTACTACCTCGCCAATCGTGCTATCATCACTTTGAACAAAATCGATTTTACAACCGCCGTGGAAAAGAAAGTAGACACTTAAATATTTCTTTCGACCAACAAATTACAAAAGTTTTTTTTCTGTTTTTGTTTTTAAATGCTATCAGGCTGAAGCACTATAACGTCAATGTCCAAAACCAACCCACGGCACCCGTATCAAACACGTCATCATTGAGTAACATTTTTTATTTTTAGCCAGCATCAAACTTGAGTATACTTTCTTTTGTCGGGCAGTTTAAAAAAAATAAATTCGAATTGATTTTTTGAAATATTAGATCTCATTGTGCAGCTGCATCAATCACCATGGCAACAACGTTTGTAATTACACCTGTAAACAAATGATATTGATGTGTACACGTGCTTGACGGACAACGTTCACGTAGACTAAGTATTGACGTGTCTTGCAACAACAACATCACACTTCAACGGCATCCTTGACATTTACAGATAAGAATTTCTGAGTCATAAATTTCTTTTGATATCTTTTTTTATCTTTTCAAATCTAAAATATTGATCCAGGAAATCGACTGATTATTAATTTTGCATGATGAGTGGGTGGACCTTTTGCAAGTGGAAACATGATATTTCGGGGAGAGGGGCGATGGGGTGGCGCCGTAGTTAAAGTGCTCGGTCGTCATGCCTTCAGACCGGGTTCGATTCCAAACATGAATTTCTCTGATATGTGAAGCAATATTTTGGTGTATCGCGCCACCACACTGTTGAAATATCGCAGATAGTAGGTGAGAAAGGTTTTATTCCTCTTGCAATAATATACCAGCAACATCATTCGAGGTACTCCAGTCAGGCTTAAAACCAGTCCACACCCATATGAGTAATTAAACCCAAGACGACGTGCGTGAAGACCGTTGCTTTAACAAAATACTATCCCAACTGCCACTTGCTCTACAAGAGTATATATACTGAACAAACGTAGTTAGGGCACATGGATATTTAGGAGATCTATTTTATTAAAGTTTGCGCACATGTTCACTGCATAAATATACCGAAAGCTATGCATGTTCCCCTTTTTTCGGTTAGTATATCAAGAGTAAATGATGTGGAATTTCACATCCCATACTGTCCATCCCACTTGGTCATAATGCATGCATTACCCAGCCAAGTGGGTGTTGTCTGTTAATAGTATACTATTCATGCATGGACTGATAAAAAAATGCATGCATTAAAATTAGTGAAAGGGAGATAACACGACATTGACACTAACGGCACTAACTAGTTAAGTAGAGAGTTTTAGAGGTATAGTGTACCCTTTTCCGTAGTTACTGACAATATTGCATGCATTGCGGGTGCTTGTCGTTACATAACCAATATCACGTTAGAATTAGATGATACTAATTAGGACTGCACGGTATTACAGGTATACAGGTATATTGCAATACGCTTTTCAAACGATACGTATTGAAATATGTTTTCTGAGAGCCGGTATATTGGGTAAAGAACATATATTAAGTTTTGTGATTATCTTCATGGTTTAAATTAAAATCTACACATTCTTTCATTCGCAACAAATGATTTCCTTCCTTATTCAATGACAAAACGGCTTACTGTAATGCTGTAAATTGTATAAAAGGAAATAGAATCCCTGACTATGCAAGCTTTTGAGATTGCTGTTATCAGAACCATAACATATGTTTAGGGACTTATAATGTAGAAAAATAGGATTGACATGCACAATTAGTGTCACTCACTGTCAAACACTTAAGTTCCTAATATATCGTAATATCATATACATGAATATATATAGCAAAGTAATTTGACAATACACAGTCATGCCAATATTGGTTGTCACCCCTTCAATTTTTAATTGGAGAGGGGGGTGGGGGTGTGAGGTGTGGGGTTGGGCTGGGAGGGGGTGACAACCATTATTTGCATGAGTAAACTAATAATCATGCGTGCACTGGCACCTGTCAGTGGAAGCTTCTCGTCAAGTAGTATGCAGCAGGTTACGTTTATATACAGACGGGGCAGTAGGGTAGCCTAGTGGTTAAAGCCTTCGTCACGCCGAAGATCTGGGTTCGATTCCCCACATGGGTACAATTGGTGACAATTCCTGGTTTCCCCCGCCGTGATATTGCTGGAATATTGCTGAAAGCGTCGTAAAACTAAACTCACGGTACCAAACTCATTCAGAATACACAGGCAATGCATGCATTAGCGCAAGCCAACGGAAGGTTGTCGTTATATAGGCATCAGTACGCTAAACTTACATATTGACAATAATGCATGCAATAAAACTACTCAGTGTGAGCCTGTCGTTAAAGGCAAGAACACGTTACTTTTATATACTGACAATGAATGTATAAATACAATGTACTAGAAGACGGTAGATTGTCGTTATACTGACTGACTGAGTTGTGGTTTTACGCCGCTTTTAGCAATATTCCAGCAACATAAATACAATGTACTAGAAGATGGTCAGAACCGGGTCTTCGGCGTGACGAGCCAACGCTTTAACCACTAGGCTACCCCACCGCCCCGATTGTCGTTATAAGCAACAGCGCTTTATTAACATGCACTGCATTTAATCAGTGGGAGCTTATCGTTAAAGGCAGTTACTTTTGTATACTGGCAATGAAAGAAATAATACGAGTAAACTGGAGCTTGTAGTTAAAGGCAACAGGTCGTTACTCTTATACACTGACAATAAAGCATGCATTAAAACTGGGGTATGTTGGTTGGTTGGTTGGTTGTTTAACGCCGCACTCAGCAATATTCCAGCTATATGGCGGAGGTATGTAAATAATCAAGTCTGGACCAGCCAATCCAGTGATCAACATCATGAGCATCAATCTGCGACAAGTCAGCGAGTCTGACCACGTGATCCCGTTAGTCGCCTCTTACATCAAGCATGGGTTACTGAAGACCAATTCTAACCCGGATCTTCACGGGTGTCGTTAAAGGCAACAGGTCGTTACTCTTATACACTGACAATAAAGCATGCATTAAAACTAGTAGGAGTTTCTAGTTATAGGCAACTGCACGTGCTGTTATATACTGCCATGCATTATTAACACATGAGAGTATGTCGTTAGCTAGGCAGCTTCACGTTGCGCCCTTATACTGATAATAATGCAGGCATTAATGTATGCCAATGGGGGCTTGCTGTTAGTTACCCAACAGCACGTTACTGTTTTGTATACAGCAATAATGGATGCATTATAACTAGCCAATGGCAGCTTGTCGTTTTGCAGCTACGCTTATATACACCAGAAAAAAAATGGTGATTTCCAAAAATTTCCAATTTGGAAATATCATATTTCCAAAATTTTCCAAAATTGGAAACATCATGTTTCCAAAAATTCCAAATTGGAAATATCATATTTCCAAGGCTTGGAAATTGTTTGAAATTTAGGAAGGATTTTACCACCACTTCTTTCAATTTCTCCGGTATATACTCACAATGCATGCATTAACACTGACAAATAGAAGCTTGTCGTTACAGTCTGCCTTCCTGAGGATTTCATTTACCTACATGGCATGCACTAAACATGCTATAATGCCTAAGCAGTGCATGTGTCATTTGCATTTGTATACATTCTAGACTAATTGGCTGTATATATTGGCTATATATAAGTGCATGTTACACAGGGTTCCTGTGGAACTATGGGCTGTGATGCATGCAGTAGCGCTATTCAGATTATGTCATTATACAGCATGCTGGTTCTACCGCTGCTCATAAGAGCCCTGACTGTGGATACGAGGCTAGTTGATGCAATCAGGCCCCGCACTCGGAGGAAGCCTGGGAGAAACAGTTGGAAAGACACAGTTCTAAACAAGACCGAAGAACATGTTAACAAAGCACCAACTGCATGTTTGTTTGTTTGTTGTTTAACGCCGCACTCAGCAATATTCCAGCTATTTGGAGGCGGTTTGTAAATAATCGAGTCTTGACCAGACAATCCAGTGATCAACATCATGAGCATCGATATACGCAATTGGAATACGATGACGTGTCAACCAAGTCATCGAGCCTGGCCACCCGACAAACATGCATTGCGCCTCTTACGACAAACATGGGCTGCTGAAGATCAATTCTAACCCGGATCTAATTCACGGGGGACAAACATGGGTTGCTGAAGACCAATTCTAACCCGCATCTTCACAGGTCTTTCTTTGTCTGTACCGTTTATACTCCAGCGGTAGAACGGCGGCCTGTAACTATGCATTGGGATACATAGAAAATCTCACTCAAGTGTCTTTTGATATCAAATATATCACCACGAGTTGATAACCTTACACATATATTTCTATTTTCATCAACGAGTGTTGATATATTTGATATCAGAAGACACGAGGGTGAGATTCTGTTTATCATCACTCATTATCGTCACTCTTCTTTAGTTTTCAAAGAAAAATATACATCTCTGAACACGGTACTGCCATTAGACTAGCAATGCAGCGACGTCATAGCATTGTGACGTCATCAAGTTCATAACGTCATAGCATTGTCAGGCCATTGTACAAATCTACTGTCAAAATGATATCTCCTAGGAGATATCGTATGATTTCACACAAGCAATATCTCCAGTGGAACACAGTTTTGGGTGATAAAATGACATGCAATCAACACAACCACCAAGGCTGACCACCCAATCCACTCAGTCGTCGCTTACAGCAAGCAGTACAGCCATCCAGTAATTAAAACTGTCATACTATTTCAATATTTAGTGATGTCGTTTTAACACGATGACTTATGCCGAATGTGTGCAGAGATATTTTCAAGTAGGTGACATTAAGTGCGGAACTGGGATTGGTGTGTTCAGCTTTCTGTACTCGGGGAAGGAATTGGTTAACCTAGCCAAACTTTGTGTTTTTATTGCAGCTTTAAGGCCACACTGTGTATATATGTACATCTAATGGTTCTTAACGATCTGGTTATCTTTTAGGAAAATATAACGTTACTGTAGAAGTCTATGGGAAAATAATCGTTTTGTGGAACTCTGAGAACGGTTCTAACCATGAGTTTGTTGGGAACGTTTCACATTGACTGATAGCCTCAAAAAAATAAATAATAATCGTGTTTCTGTATTAATGATGTTACTTGGGCACGCATCATAAAGAATCGTCTCTACATAGTTTACTAGTCCATGTAGTCAATCTGATTTAAACAAGTATTAATCAAACCTTACTTTGTTTGACGGAAGTGTCCTTGGTCTCCGGCTCTTTACTATTAGGTACTGCCTTGCCCGGATCTGGCTCTGGCTCCTGATTGGCTGGTTCAGTGTTTGGCGAGGGTTGATTGGCTGGTTGGGATGAGCTTGGCTGTTCATTGGTTGTCGTTGGTTGAGGAACACTTTCGTCTACGGACTTCTCTCGACTTAATGTCGACAATGTGGATTTCTCTTTTTGTAATGATGCCTGCAGAGGAAAGAAATGTGGGTTTTATTATTCAAATGAGTTAGAAACGAGCATATGTATTATAGGAGATGTAGGAACGTAGACGATGTACGCAGGTAGGGGAATCACACCTGGCGTTCTGCACATCCTGTTTTGATCTGCGTAGTTATTTCTCAGGTGAAAGTGAGTGAGGTTTTATGCTCCTTGAACTATTCCAGCAATATCACGGTGGGGGAGACGAAAATGAGCTTCACACATTGTACCCATGTGGGGAATCGAACCCGGGTTTTCTGCGTGACGAGCAAATGTTTTAAGAACTAGGCTACCCCACCGCCAGTTTCAGGTGAGAAAAGGCGTTGGCAAGTGTTAATTTACGAGTCACTCACGGTTCAACGACGTGTGTGTTGAACAATAGTAGCCCAGTGGTTCGTTCGTCCCGCCAAAGATTCCAAACATGGGTCCACTATTTCATTCCCATTTCTGGTGGCCCCCGCCGTGATATTGCTGGAATATTGCTAAAAACGGCGTAAAACTTATTCCGATGTGCAAAATTTGTCATGGCCTTATGTGTGAGTGAGTGAGTATGGCTCTTCTCCGGGTTTAGGGGCGGTGGGGTAGCCCAATGATTAAAGCGTACGCTCGTCACGCTGAAGACCCGGGTTCGATTCCCTACATGGGTACAATGTGTGAAGTCCATTTCTAGTGTCCTCCGCCCCGATATTGCTGGAATATTGCCAAACGCGGCGTAAAACCATACTCACTCACTCACTTCTCGGGTTTTATCAGTATTATAACAACATCACAGCAGAAAGTGAAAACATTGATTACACAACAGTCTCGTTTTCTGTTGACTGGGTCCCGTCCTAGTGCGCAACTTAGTACAATAACCAGTCCAGAATTTTTGGACCAATTCATTTAACTGAATACATAATCATTAATCAGTATTATTTGATACATCTAAGCACTTGTATATTGTAACACTAAGCACCTTCTAATCCTTGCAAACATGTCGTGTAGCGTGCTCTGTCTTACAGCGAGCTCTGACAAACAGAAATCGTGGAAATCTCAAAACGAGGCTCTCCCGCTAGAAACGTTTGGCGGTCTGGTACGGACTCGATATTCTATCAATCACATTGTGCGTTACAAAACTACACTGAATAAGCGTACAAAACGCATAACAGGTGTAACCAGTGAGCCAGATGCATTATGAATCATTTTACGACATCATCAAACAGGGGCAGTCTGTGACGTCTTAGCTAAGGTCATGTTGCCTACACCTCGCCATAAAATTAGAAATACGATGTTATTAAAGTTTAAAACTAAAGTTCATTTGTAAATACCATTTTTTATGAAACAAGGAATTGGAATTCCGTGTAACCATAGTTGTTTGTGATTTTTATTTTCCCTTTCACACGAGAAAATTCGGATCGTCTGAAAAGTAGGTCACTGTCTGAATAGGTTAATGAGACTCATGTTTTCGGTTTGGTACACACGACATTGAGAGATCATATTTCACCCATGTAATGAATCGAACCTGGACCTTCGACATGCTGATCCAGCACTTCCCCAGCGGCGGGGCGGTGGGGTAGCCTAATGGTTAAAGCGTTGGCTCGTCACGCCGAAGACCCGGGTTCGATTCCCTACATGGGTACAATGTGTGAAGTCCATTTCTAGTGTCCTCCGCCGTGATATTGCTGGAATATTGCCAAAAGCGGCGTAAAACCATACTCACTCACTCACTTCTCCGGTTTTATCAGTATTATAACAACATCACAGCAGAGTACACACGAAATTGAGAGATCATATTTCACCCATGTAATGAATGGAACCTGGAACCTCGACATGCTGATCCAGCACTTCCCCAGCCAAGTTAGACATCATCTCAATGTAGATTGACGAGATAAGTTCGTGCTGTACGACACATCGTGAGGAGCCATTAAGGACCACGCATTGATTGAACCCATGTGCCAGGAGTGTGTGTCTACAACACGTTCCCCTTCACAATCTGTGTCTACGCAGTGTATTGATCCTATATATATTTAGAGTTCCGAGTAAACAACGCCAGGGCTCCACTGGGGCCGTTTTGACGACGGGGAATTCTGTGAGTGAAAGAGCGTTGTTTTCCTCCGCGTTTTGCAACAGTTCAGGAATATCACGGAAGGGGACATCAGAAATGGGCTTCACATTGTACCCATGTGGGGAATCGAACCCGGGTCTTCGGCGTGACGAACGAACGCTTTAACCACAAGGCTACCCCACCACCCCGGGTAATTTGTTTTGTGAAGGAGAACGCATATGGTTTTACACCGCTTTTGCAATGTAGTCCAGCAATATCAAGGCGGGGGACATCAGGAATGGGTTTAACACATTGTACCCATGTGGGGAATCGAACCCGGGTCTTTATCGCGATGAGTAAACGCTTTAACCACTTCACTACCTCACAGCCCCGGGGAATTCTGTGATGTTGCAGATGTATTTACGTCTGAATTTGTTTTGCGACAGTGACTGAATCTGGTTCTATGCCGCTATATTCCAGCAATACCACGGTGGTTGCCCAGGAAATGGGTTCTCGCTTTGAATCCATGCGGGGAATCGAACCCAAGTCTTCGGCGTGATGTGCATACGCTTTAACCCCTAAGATACACCACATCCCCTTTTTTATGGATAAGTTAGTGCATGAGATCGCCTTGGGGGTAGTTCACATGTATCAGTTTGATATGGAAGTAAAACATTAAATGGTGAATCCCTTAGACAGTTAGCATTTTGTTGAAACCCATGCCGCCATACTGCTGGAATATTGCTCAACAAACAACAAATAAACAAAGAAAAAAACAAGATTAAACCCACGAGCAGGAAGATTAAACCCACGAGCAGGAGAAGCCAGTCTAGGGCGAAATGGGATTTGAAACTACAGCCACAGCTTTTGGGCACTTTACGATTAAAAAAAAGGCTAACTTTGGACAGGGATTTCAGATTACTTTAGTCAAATGTTCCTTTGCGTTGTACTAACGTTGGGTCAACGGTCAACCGATTTGGTGAACGAATAAGTGATACAACGTTGTGTCAATGTTAATCTAACGTTCGGTCGAACGCTCAGTGCTAGCTGGACAAGATCGGGGTGAATATATTTGTTTACTTGTGGGAATTCTCTGAAATGGGCCAGGTCACAGTCACAAGCCTTGGGCTGACAACGGGGAACACTCTTGTAGATAATAGAGCGAGTGTGTGAGTAGGTGAGATGTCACACTGCTTCTAACAATCAATATCTTAATTAAGGGTTAAGCTTAATGTTCACGAGAGGAATGTCCTGAAGAGGTCTCCAGGTCTCAGAGACAAACCTAGAAACATTATCGAGTCGAGTCCCATAATCACCGGTTTCTGGTGTGCCTAAGGGATGCTACTAAAATGGTACCGTCGACGGAGGCACCTGTTTTCCTTGTAGGTGGAAGAGCAGACCTGGGACTCACCTTCTTTAGAAGACGGGAGACAACTCTTGTCTTGGCGCCACTGGACAGTTCCTCGATGGGGTTGGATGCAATGCTGAAGGCAGCCTGTTTCGCCTTCTCTGGTAACTCGGCAAGTTCCGGGCATCTCCGCCATGCCATCTGCTGAGACTTTTCCAGGAAGCTGAGAAACTCTGGCCAGCTGGAGTGAGTGAGTGAGTGAGTGAGTGAGTGAGTGAGTGAGTGAGTGAGTGAGTGAGTGAGTGAGTGAGTGAGTGAGTGAGTGAGTGAGTGAGTGAGTGAGTGAGTGAGTGAGTGAGTGAGTGAGTGAGTGAGTGAGTGAGTGAGTGAGTGAGTGAGTGAGTGAGTGAGTGAGTGAGTGAGTGAGTGAGTGAGTGAGTGAGTGAGTGAGTGAGTGAGTGAGTGAGTGAGTGAGTGAGTGAGTGAGTTTGGTTTAAAACCTGCACTGAACAGCAGTACGTCAAATACATCACAGCATGTTTGTTTAATGTGAAGGATGCAGGTGTTCGACATATACCACTTTAGTGAAACAAGCACAGTTATTCTGCTGATAATAATTGTTATTATTCAAAATAATGGTTACAAAATTACCGGAACATTAACGAGACGCCGACGTTGTTTTTAGAGTTTTCTAAAAAAGCAACGCTGATGTTTGATATGGAAAATGATTGTTCAGCACCCGAGTGTTCAGCGTATCGCCTCACCTAATCATGTCGTCGTGATCCTCGTCGCATCTCTTCAGCAGGTTCTTCAACAGAGCTCCATATAGTGGCGTCCGCATATCACAGACCAGGAACACCTGGAGGAGACATACGTGGAAACATCACACCCTACATGGCGACAATCACCAGGAACACCTTCAGAACACACACGTGCAAACGTCACACTGTACATGGCGACAATCTGACATCAGACACACCTTCAAAAGACACTTCAGTAAACAGCTCACTCTACAAGTAAGGTGAGGTGAAATTGGGTTTAACTTCGTGCTTGAGAATATTTCGCTCATATGCGTGTGTATGGGTATGTGCGACTGCTTGTACTAGCCCAGACTTAAGCTGGGTTTTTTAGTGCTAGCCCACTGAGATACCATGCCGCAGTGAAGCATGAATACCCCACTCAGACACATTATACTGACTCTGAGCCGACCAGTCCTTGTTGTACCCATTAATGCCGAGCGCCAGGCAGGGACTAACAAGTACCATATTTTAACGTCTTTTGGTATGACGCGATCGGGGATCGAATCCGCGACCTTCCGCTCTCCGGGCGGACGCTCTAACCACTACACCACGGAGGCGGTGCCTCACTCTACAGACACAGACTAGAAGCAACTGCAGGAGAAACACCCCCCGCCAAGCTCTTCGCGTCCTACATACCGTTTCCCTGGCTATCTTCCCCGTCCTGCTTGTGTCCTTGTTCTGGAAGTCCTTCCTGAGGACCTCGATGTCGAAGAACGTCCTGTCCTGGATCAGCTGGTCCTCCAGGCGACACAGGAAGTCGAAGTCCCGCTGCTCCTTGGACATCTCCTGCTTGGAGGTGAGGTCGTTGCGCATCTGGCGGGCCTTCACACTGTCCCGACCTGCCGTACAAATAAAACACGAGGTTTAACTTCGCATTCATCCTTACTGAACAGAACGTACCCATGAACATCAGGGCAACCCATGCTTGTCGTAAGAGCCAACCAACGGGATCGGGTGGTCAGGCTCGCTGACACATGTCATTGTATCCCAACTGCGTAGATCGATGCTCATGCTGGTGATCACTGGATTGTCTGGTCCATACTCGATTGGTTTATGACAAGCATGGGTTGCGGAAGCCGCGGATCTTCACGGGTCCAGTTTGTCTGAGTGCCTGACTGTCCGAGTGGCAGTACTCTTGTGTGCTGTAGCTCACCTGTCTTCAGATGAGCCGTCATGACGCTCTTGTACAACCGCTCGTAGTCCACGCCGCCATGGTCCTCATAGATTTCCGTCATCATCTGCAGCAGGCGCTGGGAGAACTTGATCTGGTTCTCCTGCAACACACAGCAAGGGCGAGACTAGGAGGTCATCACAGTGGGCAGTATAGAGGACAACATGGAGGTCAATATGAAGGTCGAAATCGAGATGGGGTCAACAAAAAGGTAACACGGAGGTCATCACAGTGAGCAGTAAAGAGGTCAAAGTATAGGTCAACATGGAGGAAGAAATGGAGCACAAGAAGGAGGTCCAAACGGAGGTCACCTTGAAGGTCATTACTAAGGTCAACACGGAGGTCACCTTGAAGGTCATTACTAAGGTCAACACGGAGGTCACCTTGAAGGCCATTACTAAGGTCAACACGGAGGTCACCTTGAAGGCCATTACTAAGGTCAACAGGGAGGTCACCTTGAAGGCCATTACTGAGCTCAACGCGCAAGTCAACACAGTGGGCAGGATGGAAGTCAAATTTAAGGTCAACATCCAGAGGAAGGTGAAGGTCGAAAAGATGGAGGTCAACACAGGTGATCATAAGGGGTATTAGTGAGGACAACGCGGAAGTCAACATCGACACGGAGGGACACACAGATTTCAATACTGAGGTCCACATGGCGGTCAGCATGGTGCAGAACACTGGTATAGTGCTCACAAATCTAGAACCACAATCTGAGCGAAGTGGGATTCAAACTCACGATCACAGGTTTCCGGCGCGCCTAAGAAACGTTACTCTGCATGTGCAAATAATGTTGCCTCAGGCGATTGGTCCACCTGCGCCCTCTAAACTATGGGGCATTTTATTCCATACGATAATTGATTAAGTATTTCTGAGTTCCTTCTCCATATTGAATCTAACATTGTGGGACATTTGCCTCTAAATTTTAGAAATCTTAATGTGACATCTAACTGATCATTATTCTGATTGGCTCATGGGGGGACACCGCCATATAGCTGGAATATTACTGAGTCCGGCGAAAAGCTAAACTCACTCACTCACTCATGGGTAAACAGTCTAAGCATGGCCTTGGTCTCTAACTATGGTTCAAGGTATTCGGAATGCTTAAGTCATTGAAGTTTGTTTGTTTGTTTTAAAACCCCTCTACAGAGTGAGTGAGTGAGTTTAGTTTTATGCCGCACTCAGCAATATTCCAACTACATGGCGGCGGTCTGTAAATAATCGAGTCTGGACCAGACAATCCAGTGATCAACAGCATGATCTACGTTCTCTACAGAGAAGTAACTGCCGAGTAACAGTGGTATATATCGCGGTTGCTCTTTGATGGTTTGGGGTGACAGTTTTCCCACATGGAATCAAACGAAGAATGACCTTGACCTCTATCTATGAACATCTCACCATGGTTGCTATATGAAGGTCTGTCGGGGATACTTTCTCTACTCTGGATCAACCACAGAATGGCCTTGGCCTCTATGCACAAGCATCTTACCGTGAACGCTTGTTGGAGGTCCTTCGGGGAGACTCGGTTCTCCACAGATCCATATCGCCGGAGGCTCATGTGTGTTGCCCTCAGTCTCTGTCGGCTGTGGTCAGCCAGGGCTTCTGTCAACAGCAGGGCAAGCTTCTCTTCCGGGTCCACCGTCTCAGGGCCCTTATCTGTACAAATACAAACACACCCTTTGTTTCTATAATACCAGCACAGCCCTTGTCTGCACAAATACATGTGCATCCCTACCTGCACTAATACAAGCCGAACCTTTATTTGTATAAATACACGGAAAGGTCTTATCTGAATATATACAACGACAACCTTTTAACTGAATATATACAAGCACAACCTTTATCTGAATATATACAAGCACAACCTTTTATCTGAATATATACAAGCACAACCTTTTATCTGAATATGTACAAGCACAACCTTTTATCTGAATATATACAAGCACAACCTTTTATCTGAATATATACAAGCACAACCTTTTATCTGAATACATACAAGCACAACCTTTTATCTGAATATATTCAAGCACAACCTTTCTCTGTAAACATAGAGGCACAACCTTTTATCTGAATATATGCGACAACCTTTTATCTGAACATATACAAGCACAACCTTCCATCTGAATATATACAAGCACAACCTTTTATCTGAATGTATACAAGCACAACCTTTATCTGCATGTATACAAGCACAACCTTTTATCTGAATATATACAAGCACAACCTTTTATCTGAATATATACAAGCACAACCTTTTATCTGAATATATACAAGCACAA
Source organism: Haliotis rubra (assembly GCF_003918875.1). NCBI lineage: Eukaryota > Metazoa > Mollusca > Gastropoda > Lepetellida > Haliotidae > Haliotis > Haliotis rubra. Next base: position 199,933 of record NW_025767396.1, on the reverse strand, counting down.
CCTTTTATCTGAATATATACAAGCACAACCTTTTATCTGAATATATACAAGCACAACCTTTTATCTGAATATATACAAGCACAACCTTTTATCTGAATATATACAAGCACAACCTTTTATCTGAATTATACTGCACAACCTTTTATCTGAATATATACAAGCACAACCTTTTATCTGAATATATACAAGCACAACCTTTTATCTGAATATATATAAGGACAACCTTTTATCTGAATATATACAAGCACAACCTTTTATCTGAATATATACAAGCACAACATTGTATCTGAATATATACAAGCACCTTTTATCTGAATATATACAACGACAACCTTTTATCTGAATATGTACAAGCGCAGCCTTTGTACAGGCACATGTCTTATCTGTACCAACAAAAGCACAGCCTTTATATCTATAATACCAGCACATCCCTTATCTGACTGAGTATGGTTTTACGTCGCTTTTAGCAATATTCCAGCAATATCACGGCGGGGGACACCAGAAATAGACTTCACACATTGTACCCATGTGGGGAATCGAACCCGGGTCTTCGGCGTGACGAGAGAACGCTTTAACCACTAGGCTACCCCACCGCCCCTATCAAAAATAGAGTATCTGTTCAAACACAAACAGAAATATATTTTGTACGAATACGAATAGGCCCCTATCTGTACAAATAGAAACACAAGTCATATTTGTATGAATACAAGTAGAATCCTTTACAAAAGTACCACCTGTATCTGTAGGAATACAACCACAATATGTATCTGTACTAATACAAACACAACTCTTATCTTTACAACACAAGCACAACCCTTATTTCTACTAACGTTAGCCAAACCTGTATATGTAGAAATACAAGCACAATCCTTATTTCTACTGACGTTAACCCAACCTGTATATGTAGAAATACAAGCACAACCCTTATTTCTACTGTCGTTAGCCCAACCTGTATATGTAGAAATACAAGCACAACCCTTATTTCTACTGACGTTAGCCCAACCTGTATATGTAGAAATACAAGCACAACCCTTATTTCTACTAACGTTAGCCCAACCTGTGTATGTAGAAATACAAGCACAACCCTTATTTCTACTAACGTTACCCAACCTGTGTATGTAGAAATACAAGCACAATCCTTATTTCTACTGACGTTAGCCCAACCTGTATATGTAGAAATACAAGCACAACCCTTATTTCTACTGACGTTAGCCCAACCTGTATATGTAGAAATTGAAGCACAATCCTTATTTCTACTGACGTTAGCCCAACCTGTATATGTAGAAATACAAGCACTACTCTTATTTCTACTGACGTTAGCCCAACCTGTGTATGTAGAAATACAAGCACAACCCTTATTTCTACTAACGTTAGCCCAACCTGTGTATGTAGAAATACAAGCACAACCCTTATTTCTACTGACGATAGCCCAACCTGTGTATGTAGAAATACAAGCACAACCCTTATTTCTACTAACGTTAGCCCAACCTGTATATGTAGAAATACAAGCACAACCCTTATTTCTACTAACGTTAGCCCAACCTGTATATGTAGAAATACAAGCACAACCCTTATTTCTACTAACGTTAGCCCAACCTGTATATGTAGAAATACAAGCACAATCCTTATTTCTACTGACGTTAGCCCAACCTGTATATGTAGAAATACAAGCACAACCCTTATTTCTACTGACGTTAGCCCAACCTGTATATGTAGAAATACAAGCACAACCCTTATTTCTACTAACGTTAGCCCAACCTGTATATGTAGAAATACAAGCACAACCCTTATTTCTACTGACGTTAGCCCAACCTGTATATGTAGAAATACAAGCACTACCCTTATTTCTACTGACGTTAGCCAAACCTGTATATGTAGAAATACAAGCACTACCCTTATTTCTACTGACGTTAGCCCAACATGTATATGTAGAAATACAAGCATAACCCTTATTTCTACTAACTTTAGCCAAACCTGTATATGTAGAAATACAAGCACAACCCTTATTTCTACTGACGTTAGCCCAACCTGTATAAGCAGAAATGCAAGCACAATCCTTATTTCTACTAACGTTAGCCCAACCTGTATATGTAGAAAAACAAGCACAACCCTTATTTCTACTACCATTAGCCCAACCTGTATATGTAGAAATACAAGCACAATCCTTATTTCTACTGACGTTAGCCCAACCTGTATATGTAGAAATACAAGCACAACCCTTATTTCTACTACCGTTAGCCCAGCCTGTATATGTAGAAATACAAGCACAACCCTTATTTCTACTAACGTTAGCCCAACCTGTATATGTGGAAATACAAGCACAATCCTTATTTCTACTGACGTTAGCCCAGCCTGTATATGTAGAAATACAAGCACAATCCTTATTTCTGCTGACGTTAGCCCAACCTGTATATGTAGAAATACAAGCACAACCCTTATTTCTACTAACGTTAGCCCAACCTGTATACGTAGAAATACAAGCACAACCCTTATTTCAACTGACGTTAGCCCAACCTGTATAAGCAGAAATACAAGCACAATCTCTAGCTCTACAAACACAAGTAGAGTCGCCCAAGGAGTGGTTACACAATGTCACACTAAAATATAATCACACTCCATTGCATAAACCGATCGTGAATTTGTGAGAGGTAAAACCTCATTAATTCTTTTCCTCACATGATTGCTTGATATCTTAGAACAGACCATATCATTGCACATGGTCGACGGCAAACTCAACAAAAGATTGATTTATATCTCAGAATACTGAGTCAATAGCTACACTCTGTAATGTGTGTTGTACACAACACGAACAAGGATAATTGATATCTCAATTAAGGTATGGTTAAACTAAACAATGGAGTGTAGAATTATTATTTTTTCATATCAAATGTTTGAGTCGGCGATATCAATACTTCATTGGTTCTAAAAATCACTAAACGTGGAAATGATATCACAATTTCTTACAATCAACCCATGGCCTAATTCTTTATGTCAATAAATAGATTAATAACTTTAAAAAATGCACGATGAATCGAAACGGTCTATATTCCAGTCGCTCTATGAGAAGCCTAGTAAACAATAATTATACTGACGTGAAAAAATAAAGTATACACTTTAACAATTCCGTTGACGAAAAAATGAAAATGTTACTAGGCTGAAAAAAGTCGCCGAATTATTGATTCTAAACACCACAGAGTGAGTGAGTGAGTATGGTTTCACACCGCTTTAACAATATTCCAGCAATATCACGGCGGGGGACACAAGAAATGTGGCTTCACATATTGTACCCATGTGGGGAATCGAACCCGGTTCTTTGGCGTGATGAGCGGACGCTTTAACCACTAGGCTACCCCACTGCCCCAACACCATTGTGATACCCGTACCAAATACACTGTCGAATAATCATGTCTTGTTTAGCTCACTTTCGGCTTCCATCAAACATGTGTGCATACTTTCTTTCAAAAGAATCCACCGGAGAGCGGAAGGTCGCGGGTTCGATCCCCGACCGCGTCATACCAAAAGACGTTAAAATATGGTACTTGTTGGTCCCTGCCTGGCGCTCGGCATTAATGGGTACAACAAGGACTGGTCGGCTCGGAGTCAGTATAATGTGTCTGAGTGGGGTATTCATGCTTCACTGCGGCATGGTATCTCAGTGGGCTAGCACTATAAAACCAGCTTAAGTCTGGGCTAGTACAAGCAGCCGCACATACACATACACACGCATGCACGTCATCATATGAGCGAAATATTCTCAAGCACGACGTAAAACCCAATTTCACGTCACCTCAGGTCAAAAGAATCCAGTAAACATGACTAAACTGACGTGAAAAAGAAAGCAAACCCTTCAAAATGTTCGTTGACTTAATGAAAACGTTACTAAGCTACAAGGCTGAAAGGAGTTGCCGAATTACTGATTTTAAGCACCACTGTCATACCCGTATCAGATACACCGTGGAACAACCATAGCCCGTTTAGCTCACTTTCGGTTTGCATCAAACACGTGTGTATTGCAGTATATAAGGTTTCAGAGAACGTCTGCCTCACCTTCCTCCTCGCCACGTCTTCTCCGCGCTGAACGTGGTCCCAGAGCAGAGTGGAGACGCCCTCTTCTCCCAATCTGAAGATACAAGCAGAGTGAGTGAGTGAGTTTAGTTTTACTCCGCAATCAGCAACATTCCAGCTACATGGCGGCGGTCTGTAAATAATCGAGTCTGGACATGGCAATCCAGTGATCAACAGCATGAGCATCGATCTACGCAATTGGGAACCGATGACATGTGTCAACCACGTCAGCGATTAGCTGACCACCCGATTAGCCGCCTCTTACAAGCAGTTGATGGAAGAGCTTCTCTAATCCCGCTTTGAAGTATAACAAGCATATTACGATATGTAAGCCTAATATGAAAGAAAGAAAAAAAGTATACAGTTACCTACCTTCGCGAAATCAGCGAGGGTATGCTATGAACAAACCGAGGATCATAATCGGATCGAGCCAAGGGTACGAAACCCCGATAAGCCGATCCTGCTTTGTTGCGCAAGCCCGTACGGGTGTGTAGCGTCAGGCCACTAGGTCATCAGAATAAATGTTCTATGGCGGGCTTTGATTGTATAATACAAGTACATTGAGCGTTAAAACTATCATGCATACCTAATGGTGGTACATTGTGGAGATAATGATAGTATATTTTCCCACGAGTCACTGAGTATTCGGTGTCGTCTTTAACGTCATCTCCGGATACCTGTGCGTTTGTTTGGTTGACTTTACACAGATATCTGTGTGTCGTTTGTTTGACATTACGAGGATATGAGTGTGCGTTTGTTTGACTTTACGCAGATAAGTGTGTGGGTTTGTTTGAATGTACGCAGATAAGTGTGTCGTTTGTTTGATTTTACGCGAATAAGTGTGCGTTTGTTTGACTTTACGTGGATATGTCAGTGCGTTTGTTTGACTTTACGTGGATAAGTGTTCGGGGTTGTTTGAATGTACGCAGATAAGTGTGTCGTTTGTTTGATTTTACGCGAATATGTGTGCGTTTGTTTGACTTTACGCAGATAAGTGTGCATTTGTTTGACTTTACGTGGATATGTGTGCAGTTTGTTTGACTTTACGCAGATATCTGTGTGTCATTTGTTTGACTTTATGCAGATATATCAGTGCGTTTGTTTGACCTTTACACATATATCAGTGCGTTTGTTTGACTTTATGCAGATATATCAGTGCGTTTGTTTGACTTTACGTGGATATATCAGTGCATTTGTTTGACTTTACGCAGATATGTCAGTGCGTTTGTTTGACTTTACGTGGATATATCAGTGCATTTGTTTGACTTTATGTGGATATGTCAGTGCGTTTGTTTGACTTTACGTGGATATATCAGTGCATTTGTTTGACTTTATGCAGATATATCAGTGCGTTTGTTTAACTTTATGCAGATATGTCAGTGCGTTTGTTTGACTTTATGCAGATATATCAGTGCGTTTGTTTGACTTTACGTGGATATATCAGTGCGTTTGTTTGACTTCATGCAGATATATCAGTGCGTTTGTTTAACTTTATGCAGATATGTCAGTGCGTCTGTTTGACTATATGCAGATATGTCAGTGCGTTTGTTTGACTTTACATGGATATGTCAGTGCGTTTGTTTGACTTTACGTGGATATGTCAGTGCGTTTGTTTGACTTTATGCAGATATATCACTGCATTTGTTTGACTTTATGCAGATATATCAGTGCGTTTGTTTGACTTTACGTGGATATGTCAGTGGATGACTTTACACAGATATATCAGTGCGTTTGTTTGACTTAATGCAGATATATCAGTGCGTTTGTTTGACTTTACGTGGATATATCAGTGCGTTTGTTTGACTTTACGTGGATATATCAGTGCGTTTGTTTGACTTTACGTGGATATGTCAGTGCGTTTGTTTGACTTTTTTATGTCAGTGGATATGTCAGTGCGTTTGTTTGGATATGTCACTTTACGCAGATATGTCAGTGCGTTTGTTTGACTTTATGCAGATATATCAGTGCATTTGTTTGACTTTATGCAGATATATCAGTGCGTTTGTTTGACTTTACGTGGATATGTCAGTGCATTTGTTTGACTTTACACAGATATATCAGTGCGTTTGTTTGACTTAATGCAGATATATCAGTGCGTTTGTTTGACTTTACGTGGATATATCAGTGCGTTTGTTTGACTTTACGTGGATATATCAGTGCGTTTGTTTGACTTTATGCGGATATATCAGTGCGTTTGCTTGACTTTATGCAGATATGTCAGTGCGTTTGTTTGACTTTATGCAGATATATCAGTGCATTTGTTTGACTTTACGTGGATATGTCAATGCGTTTGTTTGACTTTATGCAGATATATCAGTGCATTTGTTTGACTTTATGCAGATATATCAGTGCGTTTGTTTGACTTTATGCAGATATGTCAGTGCGTTTGTTTGACTTTACGTGGATATATCAGTGCGTTTGTTTGACTTTACGTGGATATGTCAGTGCGTTTGTTTGACTTTATGTGGATATATCAGTGCGTTTGTTTGACTTTATGTGGATATATCAGTGCGTTTGTTTGACTTTACGTGGATATATCAGTGCATTTGTTTGACTTTATGCAGATATATCAGTGCGTTTGTTTGACTTTATGCAGATATATCAGTGCGTTTGTTTGACTTTATGCAGATATATCAGTGCGTTTGTTTTGACTTACGTGGATATATCAGTGCATTTGTTTGACTTCATGCAGATATATCAGTGCGTTTGTTTAACTTTATGCAGATATGTCAGTGCGTCTGTTTGACTATATGCAGATATGTCAGTGCGTTTGTTTGACTTTACATGGATATGTCAGTGCGTTTGTTTGACTTTACGTGGATATGTCAGTGCGTTTGTTTGACTTTATGCAGATATATCACTGCATTTGTTTGACTTTATGCAGATATATCAGTGCGTTTGTTTGACTTTACGTGGATATGTCAGTGAGTTTGTTTGACTTTACGTGGATATGTCAGTGCATTTGTTTGACTTTACGTGGATATGTCATTGCGTTTGCTCTACTTAACGTGGATATATCAGTGCATTTGTTTGATTTTACGTGGATATGTCAGTGCATTTGTTTAACTTTACGTGGATATGTCAGTGCATTTGTTTGACTTTACGTGGATATGTCAGTGCATTTGTTTGACTTTACGTGGATATGTCAGTGCGTTTGTTTGACTTTACGTGGATATGTCAGTGCGTTTGTTTGACTTTACGTGGATATGTCAGTGCGTTTGTTTAAGTTTACGTGGATATGTCAGTGCGTTTGTTTGACATTATGCAGATATATCAGTGCGTTTGTTTGACTCATGCAGATATATCAGTGCGTTTGTTTGACTTTATGCATACCTGTCAGTTGACTTTACGCAGATATGTGTGTCGTTTGTTTGACCTTACGCTGATACGTGTGTGCGTTTGTTTGTCAAACATTAACTATTTACCATGTCCATTCCATCCAGAGATGTGTTGGAGCCAGACTGGGTCATGGACTTGCTTCCGGTGCGTCCCCTTCCCCGTCCTCTAGGGGTTGTCCCCCCTTCCCCTGGCGTCGGCATGGCGCTGTCGTCACTGCTGCCCTCTGCAGTTGAAGTATCCGAGTCAGACTGAAAAGGAGATCGAGGGTGATCATGGGTTTGTCTGGTCCAGGCAGTAAACTTGCTGAGTGCGGTGTTAAACAACAAACAATCCAATAAGGCTGAAAAACACAAAGCGTCATGCTACTACTTCTGGGTCATATTCATGGGTTATAGCCGACGGAGACTGATGTTTACGCCGCTTTTAGCAATTTTCCTGAATATCACGTCGGGGGACACCAGAAATGGGCTTCACACACTGTACCCATGAGTGGAATCGAACTCGGGTCTTCGGCATGACGAGCGAACTCTTTAACCACTTGGCTACCCCACCCCTCATGGGTTATAGGGCAGAAGGTAATGTGTTCGCTTTCTTTGCACAGTTCGGGTTCGATTCTTTCTCGTGTGGTGCAAGGGCATCAAACGTTCCCTGTACTTTTGGGTAAACTGTACATTTTCAAGCTGTCAACGTTTCTAGAGCTGTAGACGATGATACACGTTGACTGATTGCTCAGAACTGATATTCATATTTTCTTAAAACGCGAATCACCCGTTTTATATGCCAATTTTTTCACAAATATTTCCGAAAACATGTAGTATGTGGAATGAAAACACAGAATTTACCGCTGTTCTTTGTCCAAAAAAATACCGACCTGTTTATCGATCTTGGCCACTGGGAACCATAACATGTGTCAACCAAGTCAGCGAGCCTGACCACCCGATCCCGTTAGTCGCCTCTTACGACAAGCATGGGTTACTGAAGATGAATTCTAACCCGGATCTCCACGGATCTCTACGGATATGTAATTACTTTATTACAATATGTACGATCAAACGCGTGATGTATTGTAATAAAGAAATGTTATATCCGTAGAAGTATCGACCTCGTTCATCACACTAATTTCTATATGCTACTTCAAGAAGAAATGGGCGTCAGGATGCAGAGTGGATGGTCCCTGGTTCGATCCTCAACCAAAAGATGTTATGAGAGTGTACTTGTTGTTCCCTTTCCTGGCGCGCAGTGGAAGTGGATACAAACTGGACTGTGTCTTCGGTATTCGTGTTAAATTTAGGCATCGTATCTTAGTGGTATAGAAACATAATGTCGACACAAGTGTGGACAAGTTCATCCCCCAAACACACTCGTGTACGCACGTCTCTTAATTTATAAGTGGAATAATCTTGAGCGCGAATCCCCATAAGCCCATTTAACATCACCTCAATTGTTGAAACACCACTACAACAAAGGGAGAACAATTTTGCAGGCAAGTAAGCGATAAATAGAATGTATTGTTTCACAAGTAACCATTATATGCCTGTCACCATTGTTGTGATTACGGGGCCTATGGTCTACATTACAGGTACAGTAAGACATAAAGACAAGTTGTAGTAGTGGTAGTATTAGTTGTCGATGGTCTTGTTGTTGAAGCAGTAGTGGTAGTAGTAGTGTTAGTGGTTGTAATAGTGGCAGTAGTAGTGATGGTGGTAGTAGTAGTAGCAGTAGCAGTAGCAGTAGTAGTAGTAGTAGTAGTAGTAGTAGTGGTAGTAGTGGTGGTAGTAGTAGTAGTAGTAGCAGTGGTAGTAGTAGCAGCAGTAGTAGTAGTAGTAGTGGTGGTGGTAGTAGTAGTAGTAGTAGTAGTAGCAGTGGTAGTAGTAGCAGCAGTAGTAGTAGTAGTAGTAGTAGTAGTGGTGGTAGTAGTAGTAGTAGTAGCAGTGGTAGTAGTAGCAGCAGTAGTAGTACTAGTAGTAGTGGTGGTGGTAGTAGTAGCAGTAGTAGTAGTAGTAGTAGCAGTAGTAGTAGTAGTAGTAGTAGTAGTGGTGGTGGTAGTAGTAGTAGTAGCAGTAGCAGTGGTAGTAGTAGCAGCAGTAGTAGTAGTAGTGGTGGTGGTAGTAGCAGTAGTAGTAGTAGCAGCAGTAGTAGTAGTAGTAGTGGTGGTGGTGGTAGTAGTAGCAGCAGTCGTAGTAATAGCAGCAGTAGTAGTAGTAGTAGCAGTAGTAGTAGTAATAGTAGTAGTAGCAGTAGTAGTAGTAGTAGTAGCAGTAGTAGTAGTAGTAGCAGTAGTGGTGGTGGTGGTAGTAGTAGTAGTAGTAGTAGTAGGAGGAGGAGGAGGAGGAGTAGTAGTAGTAGCAAAACAACAGCGCATATACACATGAACACATCAGGGAGACAACAACACAAACCTCGAAGGAATCTATTGCCGACATATCCATTGTGAGATTCCTTCCCTAGTACAGTAGTCCTAGCTACCTAGAGGGATTCACCAGAGTAATTGTCCCAGTCAGGACGCACCTGCAGCAACGTCTCAACAACGTCTCTTCGCTCGCCGGTGATTCCAGTAGCAATTGAGCTATATAAAACAAGACTTCAGTCTCGTTACAATGGGTGAATATTCGACAGGAGGTGAACACACCGATACCACGGTTACCCTGTGTAATTCATGACACTAAATCCACCCGTATGTGTTACTTTGTGTTGCTAAACCAGAACTCCCTGTCACATATGACAACTTCGTGTCAGTCGATGCCAAGATTAAATTATTTTGTTCACAATGGTATTTAAATTAAAAGAAACTCCAAGAGTTTTCCGTCAATATAAACATTCGGCATGATCCTCTGAATGGCGAAGTCATCCTCGGAATGAGCAATATTTTCATCCACGTGCATCTATTGCATATGTGGCGTTGTTGTCAGTAAACACAAATCTCTGATCGTCAAATGTCAGTTCACCTTTCTGAATACCTGTGTTATCACACGAACCTTGACACAGATTAACCTGATATACAGCTTAGGTATACAAGTCTTCCAGTACACCAGACATATAGTACACCTCACCAAATAATCAATTATTTCAATCTCTTCATAAGGCAACTCTATGACTGACTGAAATCATATTGACTCAAAAAAAAATCTACAGAGTTGAGTCAGTGGAACTTCCACTGACTACATTGAAACTGGTCCGCTTGAAACTCTCGATTTTCCAACAGAACACCTCTTTTTCCTTTGAAAAGATTTTCAAGTATCACATCTGTGAAATTCCTGCATCGATCTGACCAGGGTCATCAAAGAATGTCCAAAACTGCCTTAAGACTCCAGTGCCCCTTTCTCCTTGCCTTTCCCAATACACTCGATGTTGTACAATAAATAGTATCATACGTCTATGACCTGAGACAACAAAATGAAGCTGTATTGACACTGCACATGTATAATTCAAGGCCTATCGATAAAATTTCATTTTCTGAACGATGTATGAAGTATTGATGACCTTCCAGAGGTAATCATTCCGTTGGGTGACAATAAGCCAAGACTTACGCCATGTGATTTCATGTATAAATCTTATCATTCGTGACGTTGCATTGTCTACGAATGAACATTATATATCCACTGGCTGTGTTCAATATATGGATTATCTTGCACTTAGTATTATGTCCTAAACGTGGAGTCCTCTCTGTGTAGTAGCATATATATCTTGCACTTGGTGTTATATCTGAAACGTGGAGACTTCACCGTGCAGTAGCATAAATATCTTGCACTTGGTGTTATATCCTAAACGTGGAGTCTTCTCTGTGTAGTAGCATATATATCTTGCACTTGGTGTTATATCCGAAACGTGGAGTCTTCTCTGTGTAGTAGCATATATATCTTGCACTTGGTGTTATATCCTAAACGTGGAGTCTTCTCTGTGTAGTAGCATATATATCTTGCACTTGGTGTTATATCCTTGGTGTTATATCCGAAACGTGGAGTCTTCTCTGTGTAGTAGCATATATATCTTGCACTTGGTGTTATATCCTGTGTATTAGAAACGTGGAGTCTTCTCTGTGTAGTAGCATATATATCTTGCACTTGGTGTTATATCCGAAACGTGGAGTCTTCTCTGTGTAGTAGCATATATATCTTGCACTTGGTGTTATATCCGAAACGTGGAGTCTTCTCTGTGTAGTAGCATATATATCTTGCACTTGGTGTTATATCCTAAACGTGGAGTCTTCTCTGTGTAGTAGCATATATATCTTGCACTTGGTGTTATATCCTAAACGTGGAGTCTTCTCTGTGTAGTAGCATATATATCTTGCACTTAGTGTTATATATCTTGCACTTGGTGTTATATCCGAAACGTGGAGTCTTCTCTGTGTAGTAGCATATATATCTTGCACTTGGTGTTATATCCTAAACGTGGAGTCTTCTCTGTGTAGTAGCATATATATCTTGCACTTGGTGTTATATCCGAAACGTGGAGTCTCTGTGTAGTAGCATATATATCTTGCACTTGGTGTTATATCCGAAACGTGGAGTCTTCTCTGTGTAGTAGCATATATATCTTGCACTTGGTGTTATATCCGAAACGTGGAGTCTTCTCTGTGTAGTAGCATATATATCTTGCACTTGGTGTTATATCCGAAACGTGGAGTCTTCTCTGTGTAGTAGCATATATATCTTGCACTTGGTGTTATATCCGAAACGTAGAGTCTTCTGTGTAGTAGCATATATAGTATATCCGAGAAACGGGTGTCTTCTGGTGTTATATCCGAAACGTAGAGTCTTCTCTGTGTAGTAACTGGGTGCTCTGTCCGTCCTTTGGTTCAGTGGTAATAATGAGCTCCCTGCGCACGGGATACCTTCTCTTCAAGAACAACATTCATCAAGAGATCTTAGCATTACAATTTCGTCTCCTGCGGATTTCTCACAAATGGGTCCTGCTCCTCAGAACCTTCCTTCTCTTACTCCTCTCTTTAACAATGCCATTCCTGGAGATCTCTTTTAGCATTAGGTGGTCTTCTGTTTAACTGCTCATTCAGAAGTATTCTCTCGGAGAGTTCTTTTCATTGTGCTATTAACTCTTCTCCCAAGGAGAATAGAAGGGCTTCTCATTAAGAGTTCGGTAGTTCTGTTCGTTAAGATTTCTTCTCTCAATTTTATCGTTTCTCCTTATAGGTTCTTCACACTGGGATCTCTGCTGTTCAAAGACCTCTCCTCAGAAATCACCTCTCGTTTATATCACTACTCCTGAGAGGTCCTTATCATTAAGAACGCTACTCGCTGGTTGCTATCATTTACACCTCTTCTTCTCAGACGTCCTTCTCATTATGAACTCTAATCTTTAGGTATATAACTCTCATTTAGATAGCACCTTCCAAAAGAATTGAGCGCCATCAACAGAGCTCTTCTCACATCAGCCGCTCTTATTTAGAGCCCTCAACTGTTAGGGAATAATCCGTATCAACAAATCCCAACAGGAACAGCTGTTGTCACTTCTTCTTGTAACTCATATACAACTATCATTTAGATAGAACCTCTCAAAGAATTTAGCTCCCTCAACTGAGCTCTTCTCACATTAACTTCTATTATTTAGAGCCCTCAACTGTCAGGGCCTGGTATGTATCAGGAAATCACACCATGAAGACTTACAAAGCTGGTAGCACTTCCAAAGAATTTAGCTCCATCAACTGAGCTCTTTTCACGCTCTTCACACATCAGCCGCTCTCACATTTAGAGCCCTCAAATGTCAGGTCCTGGTGCGTATCAGGAAATGTCACCAGGAACATTCGTCCTATTCAACTCTCATTTAGGTAGCACTTCGAAAAAACCTGTGCTCCTTCAACAGAATTCTTCCCACATCAGCCTCGCTTATTTACACCCTCAACTGACGGGACCTGATGCGTAACAGGAAATCTCACCAGGAACACTGGTCGTTTAGATAGCACCTCCAGAGGAATTTAGCTCCATCAACTGAGCTCTTCTCACATCAGCCTCGCTTATTTAGAGTCCTAAACTGACGGGACCTGATGCGTAACAGGAAATCTCATCAGGAACACTGGTCGTATATATATATATATAACTCTCATTTAGATAGCACCTCGAAAGGAATTTAGCTCAATCAACTGAGCTCTTCTCACATCAGCCTCGCTTATTTAGAGTCCTAAACTGACGGGACCTGACGCGTGTCAGCATATCACTCCAGGAACACCTATCGTATGTTTATAGCTTTGGGTCAGCAAGACACAGTGCTACCAGGTATTCAGTGAGCTATTGGATCAATAACAGTTATTGGCTCTGCTTCCGTGATCAGGTTTGGGAGAGCATTAACATCAATCCAAACAGTCCGCTATTCCATGAAAATATATAGATCCAGTTTTTGTATAACGAATGTCGTGTGAGGATCAGGCGAATAATAAAATCTGCTTTGATCCGTTAAGAATCACGTACACGGAATTGTGTTAAACTGACGTGTCCTTGTGTACGAAGATCGGACAATATCGGTAATCCATACGATCATCAAAGGCAAGGAAGTCCTTCATCCTTGTTGAATGCATGGAGGGTTAATATAGAACAGTTATCGTCTTGTACTTAGGACAATACTACTGATACTGTCCATAAGAATCAACAGCAGGTTACTACAGTTCCTTATCGTGGGATGTTCCGATGTCAAAAGATCCGACCAAAAATCGTCTTTTATATAGCACAATACCACAGTTACTTTCCTGAAGAAACAACAACAGGTGACAACAATTCCGTTTCGAGGGACCTTCCGATTCCAAAAGACCTGATCAGAAATCGTCTTGTACTTGACACAATACCACAGTTGTCTTCCTGAAGAAAAAGTCGTTTCCTACAATTCAGATTTGTAGGATGTTCCGATTCCCAAAGACGCGATCAGAAATCGTCTTGTACTTAACACAATACCACAGTTACTTTCCTAAAGAACCACAACCGTTTACTACAATTCAGAATCGTAGGATGTTCCGATTCCAAAAGACCCAACAAAATACGTGCAAATATATCCCAACACCGCGAACAATCACTGCACACCGTCAGGATATATCATTGAAAACGCTTCAACCTTTGAATGACTTCAACAGATTCGTTTCCCAAAGCCGTTTCTCGTTTCCTCCTCATCTGAAGTGTTATCCTACAGGTGAGAATGTTCCAGAACCCGAGCTGATATCTTCACAAGGCAAATATGTTCACCGTTGCTAGTCTCCAACCAGCGCCAGGATGTTTCCAGCCAAACAAAGCCAGTGATCAGCCGTCTGATCCCTCCATACATCACCTCACGGTTGAGTATAATCGGTGTATATATCCATTGTGCTCGTCATATCTCCCCCATGAGAGTCGTATTGTTGCTGTTGTTCTCTCATCACACTCCATCAGTCCACGGCTTCATATCCAGAGTCGAGGGACCGCCATTGTTCTCTCAGCACAATCAGAAGTGGTGACCCCGGTCGTTTGTTATCGTCTGTGACAGGAAGTCAATGAGAATCGCCAGACGACATGGTGGTGGGAAATTAGGGGTCAAGTCAAAGGTGGTGAGGTAAAATCAGGTTTAACATTGCGGACTAATTGTTGTTTATCATCCAAAACTGTGTTCCACAGGAGATATCGCTTGTGTGAGATCAAACGATATCTCCTAGGAGATATCGTTTTGACAGTAGATTTTGTACAATGCCCTGACAATGCTATGACGTCATGTACTTGATGACGTCACAATGCTATGACATCGCTGCACTACAAGTCTAATGGCAGTACCATGTTCAGAGATGTACATTTTTCATTGAAAATTAATGAAGAGTGATTTTGGATGATTAATAGAATCTCACCCTCGTGTCTTCTGATATCAAATATATCAACACTCTTTGATAAAAGTAAAAATATCCCCGGCAAGCTTCGGATATTTGTAACTTTATCAACTCGTGTTGATATAATTGATATCAGAAGACACTTGAGTGAGATTCTCTATTTACCGCCTCAGATATATGACGGCGATCTGTTGGTAGTCGAGTCTGGACCAGTCAATAAAGTGGCTGATATCATGAGCATCCATCTATACAATTGGAATACGATGCCTTGTGTCAACCAAGTCAGCCCTTGTCTGTCAACCGAGTCCGGGCCCTTATTCTCGAAACGTTCGTAGTCCTAAGAATTCCTAACTTTGATCGTAGCCAGTGTGTTAAGAATGGGCTTAAGACGTTCGTAGGGCTACGAACGTTTCGAGAATAGCTAGCCGGATTAACCCGATCCCGGTTGTTGGCTCTAAGACAGGCATGGGTTGCTGAAGACCAATTATGTGAGGAACAGGGCCCAGACACATAAATAGAACAGCGCGCCAGTTAGCCCAGTGCGAGGATTCTTAATTTAGGTCGCCGACACCGTCGTTTGTTTTCTGCCTTAGTTTAATCGTAATTATCCTTAGAAAGTATTAAATTGGCATCTTAGAAAAGAAATACAGTTCGCTCTACCACCATGTACAGTGTAATAAAGCACACTTTCGCCCTTTATAGTTAAAGCACGAGGACGCTTGGTGTCAGAGCGAACTGTATTTCTTAATTCATGTCAGATTTATGACATCCGCCCCGGACACCTGCCGCATGGATGCCCAACTCAGACACATTGTACAGACTCCCAAATGATCTCTCCTTGATTTCTCCTTAATCCGGAGGCTGGTTAACAGCAAGTAGCAAGCTTTAGCGTCTTTTGGTACGCACGTTTGGGAATCTGCCCTCCAAGCAGACGCTCTATTAACGGCTATGTTCTAAGCTGCTCGATAGCTTCACCATGTAACGCATGGGCACATTTATTATACCTACCAATTGAGAGTTGAATGGTAATTGAGTGAGTTAAATTTTACGCCGCTTTTAGCAATATTCCAGCAACATCACAGCGGGGGACGCCAGAAATGGGCTTCACACATTGTAGCAATATGGGGATTCGAACCCGGGTCTTCAGCGTGACGAGCCAACGCTTTACCCACTAGGCTACCCCACCACTCCCTCTCTCAGCATTAGGGGTATAAAATTAAACATGGACTGGCCACCTTGGAGTCAGTATACTGTGTGGGTGTGAGGTATACGTGTCAGGTGTACCATATCAAGACATTACGTGAACTTTGGCAGTCCATTCAGACTCTTGACTTCAGTATCTAGTGTGACCACCACGAGCGGCAATAACTGCAGCAGTACGTCTATGCATGGAGTGCACCAATCAATTGATGAAGGCCATTGGCACCTGAAACCACACTCTGAGAAAGGCCTGTCGCAATAAATCGGCTGTGTTCGGCCTTGGTATGACATTATTCAGTCTCCTCTGAATTTCAACCCAAAGATGTTCAGTTGGGATTAAATCAGGACTAAGGGCTGGCCACTGCATAATGTTGACACCGTTCTGCTGTAGCTCTGGCAGTATGGGCCCGGGTGTTATCATGCTGGAAAATGTTGTTCCGGTGACGTGTGAAATGTGGTATGATGTGGGGTCTGAGAGCTTGGTCGATGTAGCGCACCGCTGTGATCCTGCCTCCTCTCCCTGGACCAAGGTTCTGGAACACCACAGGACCCACTCTCTGGTTCAGGCATATTCTACCCCATACCATGATGATGCACCTCCCCATGACTCTCTTTCCATAACACAATGGTCTGCGTAACGCTGGCCACGTCGTCGCCATATTCTTGTTCTGCCATCTGCAGCTGATACGCAGTACCGACTCTCATCTGTGAACAGAACAGTTCTCCTTGCCTGTATCGCCAGTTTTGGTGTTGTAGGGCAAACTGTCGACGTTCACGCCGATGACAAGGGGTGAGGATAGGTCCACGGTAAGGTCTACGACAATGGAGGTTCTCGCTGTTAAGACGTCGGCGTACTGTATCTGGTCTTCCGTGTGTTCCCAAAGTCTGGCGTGCTGTTTTGGATGCCTGCATGAAGGGATTCTGTACATGCTGTCGCACAACAGGGCGGTCTTGTCGTCTTGTGGTCACCCTTGGTCTGCCAGTACGGGGGCGATCATTTGTGGTTTTGGTGGCCCGGGAACGTTGCTGCAGTCTGTAGATGGTCCGAACGTTGACCTGGAAGTGATTGGCAACGGCTTGTGCAGTGTGGCCAGCTTCAAGTCTTCCTAGCGCCTTGTTCCTCTCAGCTGTCGTGAGTCTCGGCATCCTGCTGACGTTGGAATGTGAATGTTTCAACCAGGTTTGGGGGTGCATTTTATAGGGCTGGTCCTTGTGAACAGCACGAGCAGCATGAGTTGCATGAAAAACATGGAGAACACCGTACCATCTCCGAGATGTGGTTGCGTTTTTGGAAAAGAATGTCTTTGCTCAGGTAAAGTTGGAGATGTTGTCAAACATATACAACCAAAACATTAAATGAGTTTACAGTTAACCTATTCTGCGAAGGAAAATTCCAAAGTGACGTTTCCTTTGCTGCTTAGTATATATGATACGTGACATCCCCACCCTAAATTATTACCTCGGTCAATGGATCAGTGCACATTTGATTTTCATTCCCATCTCACTGGGATTATACAACCTGAGTTCGAATAACATAATTTGATTTGGAATGACCTTAAAACAAACAAAGAAATCATCAAAATTGCGAAAATATAATCTAAGTAACGAGAAAATTATCGAAATTTTTAAAAATTAAACCAATTACCTACAAATAGATTTATTTACAAAAGTGTCATAATTATATATACTATCGTATTAATACATGTACGTTAAAATTTACTGTTATCCTCACAAGTGGGTTAAACGCTGGTTTCAAGTGATTACAAGGCGTTGACGCCAGAGAATAACCAGCCTCCATTATCCCGCCAAACATATACTCATGGAAACGAATAAGGGAACATATGAAAGTACACGTGTTCCTTTATTTATTTCCAGAGTTTCACTCACAGTGCAATACATAGCTTGTGAAGAAACCTGGATAAGAATAAAGGAACACTTGTACTTTCATGTGTTCTATTATTCCATTATGAGCAAGAGGTTAAAATATTTGTGAACATTTTGTGCACATTTTGTGACCAGATCAATGAAGATAAATACCCAAACTCGAATAATATAATTTGATTTGGAACAAGCTTGAAACAAGGAAATATACTCTCCCAAAAGGAACGCATATAGGAATTTCAACTGTATTTTTATGTTTATTTTGAAACATCTTGTAGGCGTTCTGAGTCAATGAAATATAGCGAAATTGCACACTGGGAATGCAGACTTATCCGTCTTTGGCACCAACTCGAGGAAAGTCAGTTTGAGTGTCACATGGAGACGTGTGGTGGCGCTGAAGTCAATACCTCGTGTGACCACCGTGGGCATCCAGAACTGCACGGCATCGCCTCGGCATCGAACGAATAAGTCTCAGAATCTCGTGTTGCCCAATCGCAGCCCACTCTGCCCGTAGTGCCTGTGCGAGTTGCTGAAGTGTCTGGGGCTGAGGGTTACGGCGTCGCACCCGTCTGTCCAGGGCATCCCACAGATGTTCGATCGGGTTTAAGTCCGGTGATCTTGAGGGCCAGGGGAGCACATTGATGTTGTGGTTCTGGAGGAAGTCTCTAGTGTGACGTGCTGTGTGGGGCCTGGCATTGTCCTGTTGAAACAACTCCCTCTGGCGATCAATTATTGGAAGGAGGTGTGGGCGTAGGATTTCGTCACAGTACCGTTGAGCTGTCAGGTTGCACTGGATCATCACCAAATCACTTCTCCTACGGCAGGTGATCGTTCCCCACATCATAACACTGCCCCGGCCGAATCTGTCCACCTGGGGAACGCAAGCGTCGGCGAAACGTTCACGTCGACGTCTGTACACCCGCATTCTGCCATCGCGTCGTTCCAATAGAAATCGTGATTCATCACTTAACCAGATTCTAAGCCAATTCGGTAGGTTCCAGGCCTGAACGTTGGTGCACCATTGAACTCGATGTCGACGATGTTGTTGTCGAAACACAGGGCCAAAATAAGGTCTTCTGGCACGTAAACCAGCCTCACTCAACCTGTTCCTGGCGGTCTGTGCAGAAAGCCTCCTCAATCCGGGTATTTGTCGAGCGGTACTGGTCGCCGTAGCTGTTCGATGACGCAGGTGATGTACCCGGATGTAGCGATCCTGCGCCGCAGTGGTCGCCCACTACGAGGGGCATCTGCTACCGCATTCTGCCGGCGATATCTCTCCCAGAGCCGTGAAATGGTACTTTGGTGAACATTCATGCGTTGGGCAACTGCACGTTGGGACTGGCCAGCGTCAAGCAAACCAATGGCGATATGACGGTTGGCTTCACTTAGACGTGGCATTTTGCCTTCGTCAACAATATTCTAAATACAGTGAATAATCGACAGACAGCGATCAACCTTTTATACCAATCATTGTGACTATCTGATGCCCAACTTTTACGTGCATTGCATGTGAATTGTGTATTCTGTGACACTACACGCCGAAATTTTTACGGATGGTGCGTTTTGTTGTGATGTTTCAAAACATAAACACCATAGGACTCATAAACAGAGCAAAACCTTTTGTAAAATGAATCACGTTTTAATTCATTGCTACATGAAATTGCTATTTTCATGATGCGTTTCTTTTTGGGGAGAATATATATGGCGGCGATCTGCAAATAATCGAGTATGGACGAGACAATTCAGTGATCAACAGCATGAGCATCGATCTGCGCAATTGGGATACGATGACATGTGTCAACCAAGTCAGCGAGCCTGACTACCCGATCCAGTTAGTCGCCTCTTACGACAAGCATGGGTTACTGAAGACCAATTTTAACGCGGATCTTCACGGGTCTTATATGGTTATGAGCATTTTATTACTAGATCACTAAAGATTAATAATGACACCAGGTGTTAGTTGTTCAGACAGCGGCGGCCAGTAAACAAAGCGATCACTGGACCAGCATAATCAAGTGTGCAATGTAATACTGTGTACCCTACTGAACTTGTGTGTGTTTGACATTAGCCATGGAGAAACGGGGTACCTCTTTACTGCTTTGTGTGAAAGGTTTTCAGTGATTACCATAGTCTGGTCACACGGGAATCATTAAACTCTGTTACACCTTTAAACAAATTACCTGTGGGAACAAAGGGTTAATTAGTTCAACATTCATAGACGAAGCTATGCCGTGAACTGGTACGAACGGAGGTGAGCATCTGAAGAGATGGATGGTGACGTTGAAGTTGATTATATCGATTTTCAGATGTTGATGAAAATGGCAATGATAGTGATGATTGTGAAGATTATGATGATGAAGATGATTATGATGAAGATGATGATGATGATAATGACAATGATGATGATGATGAAAATGATGATGATGATGAAGATGATGATGGATATGATGATGATGATGATCATGAAGATGAAGATGAAGATGAAGATGAAGATGAAGATGAAGATGATGAAGATGATGATGATGATGATGATGACGAAGAAGATGAGTGATGATGATGATGATGATAAAGATGATGATGAGTGATGATGATGATGATGAAGATGACTGATGATGATGATGATGAGTGATGATGATGATGATGATAAAGATGATGATGAGTGATGGTGATGATGATGAAGATGACTAATGATGATGATGAGTGATGATGATGATGAGTGATTACGATGATGATGATGATGATGAAGATGAGTGATGATGATGAAGATGAGTGATGATGAAAATGAGTGATGATGATGAAGATGAGTGATGATGATGATGGTGCAGATGAGTGATGATGATGATGAAGAAGATGAGTGATTATGATGATGATGATGAAGATGAGTGGTTATGATGATGATGATGATGAAGATGAGTAATGATGATGAAGATGAGTGATGATGATGAAGATGAGTGATGATGATGAAGATGAGTGATGATGATGATGATGATGATGATGAAGATGAGTGATTATGATGATGATGATGAAGATGAGTGATGATGATGATGATATCGATTTTATGATGATAAAGAAGAAGAAAAATATACTGATGATGACTATGACGACGGCGACGATGAAGATGATGATAATGACGACGACGACGACGACGACGACGATGATGATGATGATGACGATGACGATGATGATGATGATGATGATGACGATGATGATGATGATGATGATGATAATAACCCTACCACTTCGGACATCCCTATATACTGTTCAAAACGACAAAACTCACTCACTCACTCGCATGAGTGTTTCCAAGCTATCACTGTATACGTGTATCGTGCATTCAGTTCACGTCGTTTCCAGTGTTATAGGGGCGGTGGGGTAGCCTAGTGGAAAATTGCTTAAAGCGGCGTAAAACCTAAACTCACTCACTCACTCCAGTGTTATAGTGACTAATACAGGACAGTCATCGTCCAAATATTTCAAAAACCAAAAACTATATAGCCAAGCCACGTGTGACTTTATTGTAATTATTCAATCTGCAATCTTAATCCTTCGCACTACCGCAGTCTATATTGTCTTTTGTCAGCCACCCTGTACCACTCTGCCTTTGTCATTAATTATTGTATATGA
The DNA here is from genome assembly GCF_003918875.1 of Haliotis rubra. Classification (NCBI taxonomy): domain Eukaryota; kingdom Metazoa; phylum Mollusca; class Gastropoda; order Lepetellida; family Haliotidae; genus Haliotis; species Haliotis rubra. The sequence goes on along the minus strand of NW_025767396.1, from coordinate 178,032 downwards.
CATGTATTGCCCTAATGGGTCATCCCCCTTGGCCGTCACTGCCATCACATCAACTGGTCAAGGAAGTGCTATTGTTTTTCTATCTGTCCATTGTTGAGTCGTCACTCCACGAGCAGGATAATGCCGTTCGTAGGAAACGCCCTGGGGTTGAGCAGGTACTCCGCTCACCTTATTTATGTCTTGTGTATTTGTTTGTCATGTAACTAAAGAAGTTTGAACTCAACTATGCCTTCGTTTTCATCAACGCACACTTCATCTTAAACATGAGCTAATTCCCCAGTCGACGCATATCCACGCGTTGACACCAGTTAACTGACCTGTTTCATAGTGAAAACACTGGAGAGATTCACAATGTTTGATTGTTGACAATCATCAGCGTGGCTATACGAAGGAATGATGTTCAGATGTATAGTTCCATTATGAGAAGATCGATAAGTATCTGATATTGGGGAGATAAAGGGATAATGGATGTTGTATGTGTTCATTGGGTATTGTCAATATTCTTTCAGGAACGATAATAATTCATATTTATATACTCATGCCAATAATGGTTGTCACCCCCTTCAATTGTTTTAATTGAAGAGGGTGTGTGGGGTGGTGGGGGTGGTGGGGGTTGGGATGGGGAGGGTGACAACCATTATTAGCATGAGTATATGTGGACCAAACAAAGAGTCATTACTATTTTTAACAAAGAACTTTTTTGTTTTAAGCCAAATCACAACTGAAGATCCGAACAAAGTTGAGTTTTTTTCAGTTTCCATTTCGCTGGAGAATATGTTTAATAACATTGCAATAAAAGTCATAAAACTATTTCCCTAACCATTCTCTATCGGAATGCCGACTATATCATAAGTATATGCTTATATAGCAGCAATAAAAAGCGAAACGGTGAGCGTATCCTGTCCACAAATGTCAAGAAAGCTTCTGATCCATAAAGTATCGGCACATGGAAATGATATGATCATTTCAAGATATGATCAAGACCAATTCTAACCCGGATCTTCACGGGGTACGACAAGCATTGGTTGCTGAAGACCAATTCTAACCTGGATCTTCACGGGGTACGACAAGCACGGGTGGATGAAAACAAATTCTAACCCGGATCTTCACGGGGTACGACAAGCATGGTTTGCTGAAGACCAATTCTAAGCCTGGATCTTCACGGGGTACGACAAGCATGGGTTGCTGAAGACCAATTCTAACCCGGATCTTCACGGGGTACGACAAGCATGGTTTGCTGAAGACCAATTCTAACCCGGATCTTCACGGGGTACGACGCACTGAAGCGGATCTTCACGGGGTACGACAAGCATGGTTTGCTGAAGACCAATTCTAACCCGGATCTTCACGGGGTACGACAAGCATGGTTTGCTGAAGACCAATTCTAACCCGGATCTTCACGGGGTACGACAAGCATGGTTGCTGAAGACCAATTCTAACCCGGATCTTCACGGGGTACGACAAGCATGGGTTGCTGAAGACCAATTCTAACCCGGATCTTCACGGGGTACGACAAGCATGGTTTGCTGAAGACCAATTCTAACCTTCTTCATGGGGCCCCGAATGCAGGACATATACCTTCGTCCAGTCTATCCACATTACATAAAAATCTGATCTCAAATCAATTAATCAAGAGTGTCATAGAATAGCCCCCTGATATGATTTCCCATAACACTGTCTCTGCCTGCACTGACTGTTCGTCACGGTGCTTTACCAACACACTACATAGGCTATTGTTTCTAAACAAAGCTCCTCTCCCATAGACCCGACGCACCGACAGTAACAACAGTAGTTGGCATCACAAAGCAGCATTACAGCTATATTCGTGTATAGTTCAAGGCCTGTGTATATTGTATATTAGTTCCTGGGAAAACTGCAGGATGGTCTTGTCCAATCTTTGATGACGACAATCTGCAGTGCCTTGGGCGACTTTGTATAACCTGGCGTTGCCCATCAGACAATGAATGAATGAATGAATTGATGGATGGATGGATGGATGGATGGATGGGTGGATGGGTGGATGGATGGATGGATGGATGAATGAATGAATGAATGAATGATGGATGGATGGATGGATGGATGGATGGATGGATGGATGAATGAATGAATGAATGAATGAATGATTGATGGATGGATGGATGAATGAGTTGGTGGGTGGCTGAGTGTGTGAGTGAGTGGATGGGTGGGTGGGTTTCGGATGGATGGATGGATGTATTGATGAATACAGTGATTAAATAAATAAATGCAGACAAATAATGATAAATAAATAAATAAATAAATAAATAAATAAATAAATAAATAAATAAATAAATAAATAAAATAAATAATAAATAAATAAATAAATAAATAAATAAATAAATAAATAAATAAATAAATAAATAAATAAATAAATAAATAAATAAATAAATAAATAAATAAATGAGGCAAAATAAACCTACATAAATAAATAAATAACTGGAAACCTACCTAAATGCATAATATGAAGCAAATATTATTGTACTTCGAATCAAGACATAATATTTACACACTAATTAATGTTGGTTTATCTGAAATATGCGTTAATAAATTCAGAAAGAAATACATGTGATAGCTGCAGGACTGCAAACTAATTCAGAAAATGATACACAGCTGGCATTTAAGGTAAAGTCTTGAGTGATCGAAAACTGGGTATTGGGACTCTTCCATGTGGGAAGATGGCTTCCGGTTCTCGGTTGCTTGGCGACCACCATCTTCAAACAAGCAGCCATGCTGAGATATGCTCCAACACGTGACTGGGTATTCTCGTGATTGTGTTACACCCCAAGCCTCTATGCGGAATATCACTACACGCTTTTAATACCGAATCAATGGTAATAACCATGGGTCGTATCATAAGTCAGTGCTTCTATTTTGCGTTCTATGAATATTTGATGGTGTGGATCGATCGACCCGGGTGTGTTTCGCGACAGGAAGAAAGTCGATATGCTTGGTAATTTGGGTTTTTTTCTTAAGCGGGTTTAATGGCCTTATTATCTGCACGTCAAAGTAACGACAGTGATAGATGAAGGCATTTATTGTGATAAAGACCCAAAGTTTTAAGATACACCGTATTTCACCTCTTAAACTCCCAGGGTATATTTGTTTCAGACACTCTAGATATATCCCCGACGTTTAATCGCAAAGATAATATCAGAGAGAATTCCATGAATTGTAAGACGGAGACGGATGTGTAATTGAAATTTGGCTTTTCATCAATATTTGGCTTTTTATCGAAACCCGGTGTTACATCGAGATCTGGCCTTTAATCAAGGCCTGATCTTACATCGAGATCCGGCCTTTAATCCAGGCCTGGTGTTACATCGAGATCCGGCCTTTAATCCAGGCCCGGTGTTACATCGAGATCTGACCCGGTGTTACATTGAGATCCAGCCTTTAATCAAAACCCGGTGTTACATCAAGATTCGGCCTTTAATCAAAACCCGGTGTTACGTCGAGATCAGGCCATTAATCCAGGCCCGGTGTTACATCGAGATCTGACCTTTAATCAAGACCCGGTGTTACATCCAGATCCGGCCTTTAATCAAGGCCTAGTGTTACATCGAGATTCGGCCTTTAATCAAGACCTGGTGTTACATCGAGATTCGGCCACTAATCAAGACCCGGTGTTACATCAAGATCTGACCTTTAATCAAGACCCGGTGTTACATGGAGATCCGGCCTTTAATCAAGGCCTAGTGTTACATCGAGATTCGGCCTTTTATCAAGACCCGGTGTTTCATCTGATCCGGCCATTATTCAAAGCCTGGTGTTACATCGAGATCCGGCCTTTTAATCAAGACCGGGTGTTACATCGAGACCCGGCCATTAATCAAGACCCGGTGTTACATTGAGATCCGGCCATTAATCCAGGCCCGGTGTTACATTGAGATTCGGCCTTTAATCGAGGCCTTGTGTTACATTAAGATCCGGCCTTTAATCCAGGCCTGGTGTTACATCGAGATTCGGCCTTTAATCAAGACCCGGTGTTACATCGAGATCCGGCCATTAATCAAAGCCTGGTGTTACATCGAGATCCGGCCTTTAATCAAGACCCGGTGTTACATCGAGATCCGGCCATTAATCAAGACCCGGTGTTACATCGAGATCCGGCCATTAATCAAGACCCGGTGTTACATCGAGATCTAACCGAGACCGGTGTTACATCGAGCGGCCTTTAATCAAGACCCGGTGTTACATCGAGATCCGGCCTTTAATCCAGGCCCGGTGTTACATCGAGATTCGGCCTTTAATCAAGAGCCGGTGTTACATCGAGATCCGGCCTTTAATCCAGGCCCGGTGTTACATCGAGACCCAACCATTAATCAAGACCCGGTGTTACATTGAGATTCGGCCTTTAATCGAATTCCGGCGTCGGGAACACCCGGCGTTAAATACGGTACCCACATCAACGCTTATCGTTACGCCTGTCTGTTAAGGGTGAGGTAAATAGCACCGCTTACCACAGGACGTCAACCAAACAGAATTGATGATCATCATATCTTATTCAGCTTGTTGGCATGGACGTAATATAATAGTTACAAAGGAACATGGTAATAAAGAATTCAACGGAGTAACACAAGAATTCAGAAAGTATGTGGCCTAAATGTGCTCCAAAGAACATCCATATTGCAAGTCACCAATTGTTTGTTGTTTGTACGAGGTTCGATCAAAAAGTACGTAGCCTAACTATATTCTCGATGTCAAAAGAAACGCATCATGAAAATAGCAATTTCATGTAGCAAATGAATTAAAACGTGATTCATTTTACAAAAAGGTTTTGCTCTGTTTATGAGTCCTATGGTGTTTTATGTTTTGAAACATCACAACAAAACGCACCATCCGTAAAATACCCGTATTTAACAGCATGATTTTCAATTTCGGCGTGTAGTGTCACAGAATACACAATTCACATGCAATGCACGTGAAAGTTGGGGATCAGATAGTCTCAATGATTGGGTATAAAAGGTCGATCGCTGTCTGTCGATTATTCACTGTATTTGGAATATTGCTGACGAACGCAAAATGCCACGTCTAAGTGAAGCCAGCCGTCATATCGCCATTGGTTTGCTTGAAGCTGGCCAGTCTCAACGTGCAGTTGTCCGACGCATGAATGTTCACCAAAGCACCATTTCACGGCTCTGGGAGAGATATCGCCGGCAGAATGCGGTAGCAGATGCCCCTCGTAGTGGGCGACCTCGAGCGACCACTGCGGCGAAGGATCGCTACATCCGGGTACATCACCTGCGTCATCGAACAGCTACGGCGACCAGTACCGCTCGACAAATACCCGGATTGAGGAGGCTTTCTGCACAGACCGTCAGGAACAGGTTGAGAGAGGCTGGTTTACGTGCCAGAAGACCTTATTTTGGCCCTGTGTTTCGACAACAACATCGTCGACATCGAGTTCAATGGTGCACCAACGTTCAGGCCTGGAACCTACCGAATTGGCGTAGAATCTGGTTCAGTGATGAATCACGATTTCTATTGGAACGACGCAATGGAAGAATGCGGGTGTACAGACGTCGACGTGAACGTTTCGCCGACGCTTGCGTTCCCCAGGTGGACAGTCTCGGCCGGGACAGTGTTATGATGTGGGGAGCGATCACCCGCCGTAGGAGAAGTGATTTGGTGATGATCCAGGGCAACCTGACAGCTCAACGGTACTGTGACGAAATCCTACGCCCACACCTCCTTCCTCCATTGATCGCCAGAGGGAGTTGTTTCAACAGGACAATGCCAGGCCCCACACAGCACGTCACACTAGAGATTTCCTCCAGAACCACAACATCAATGTGCTCCCCTGGCCCTCAAGATCACCGGACTTAAACCCGATCGAACATCTGTGGGATGCCCTGACAGACGGTTGCGACGCCGTAACCCTCAGCCCCAGACACTTCAGCAACTCGCACAGGCACTACAGGCAGAGTGGGCTGCGATTGGGCAACACGAGATTCTGAGACTTATTCGTTCGATGCCGAGGCGATGCCGTGCAGTTCTGATGCCCACGGTGGTCACACGAGGTATTGACTTCAGCGCCACCACACGTCTCCATGTGACACTCAAACTGACTTTCCTCGAGTTGGTGCCAAAGACGGATAAGTCTGCATTCCCAGTGTGCAATTTCGCTATATTTCATTGACTCATAAAGCCTACAAGATGTTTCAAAATAAACATAAAAAATACAGTTGAAATTCTATATGCGTTTCTTTTTTGGGAGAGTATATATACATATATATGTTACAGGGAATGTGTGAAACCAGGGATTTCACGTAATCCTTAAAGAGCCAGTGATTTCCTGAAATCACTGTGACCAACTAAGGATTTTCTGTATTCCCTAAAATGTCCAGGGATTTCATGAAATTACTGAAATGTTAGCTCAGGGATTTCATGTAATCCCTGTAAGCCTTTATTGAAATATAGAACATCAAATTTATAATGCGAGTACAGAGTGTATGCTGATCAAATTTATTTGTTGGGACAAGATAGATTCTACCATGACTTCAGTAAACACTGGATTGTGATTGGTTAATTAAAGTCATTCAGAGGTATATAATCACGTTATACAGGTCTCTGTTTTCCGTGCGCAATCATACATGGTTTACGGTAATGCACTATTTTTGTCTGCCCACTAACATGGCGGACACCGAACAACCTACCGATGCATCGATAAATTACGGCGATTTTACTGTCGGAAATTACACATATGTCTTTAAAGATGGATTTAGCGATGACGGGCACGACTCACTACTTGCGTAAATCACAGCAATAGGTGTTTATACATACAAAAAAGTACTTCGAAAGCATGGAAACAAATATTCAGTCGAACAAGATCAAAACATCGTCTGCTTTCCGAATAAAAATTCAGCAAAACAAATATGTTTACGTTGATTCTATGTTATGTCAGAATAGATCCAGCAATAGACTGCTACAAAATTTCCGTGTTAAATTTATTATCAGCTTTCGTCAACGATATCGCCACTGATCTTGATCCGGTAACGGAGGATGCATTAACATCGAACGCCGAAGAAATTTTAGATTCTAATGCCTTCCGTCCACATAAATAAACAGTTGGGTTATCAATTCAAACAAAATGATATTTTGAAATTTGTACTGTTTCAAATTTAGCGGTAGTAAAACACAATTAGATCTACAGAATCTGCAAACCGTTCTGTTTAGCCCAACATATTTTTTTTCTAAATGTATAATATCGTTGAAAAGTTATTTAGCTTAGTCATGATCCCTCTTATCCATTACACTGCTTGATCTAAAGTAGTCTATTAAAGTATAATTAATTACCTTACCGTGTTTATGCCAGAGGTACACCCTCGTGTCCTGATCCATCCTTTCGGAAATATCACCACAAATCTGGCTCTTTGTCAACAGACTCGCGAACATGCCAGCCAATCCGATTCAATTTGAATTCACTACACTTTGAAGCCACTAGGTCACAAAACACTTTCCAAAATGTAGAAAATAATATCCGTAGAATCGAATTTGAGCACAAAGTACACACATGAGTGTGTAAGAGTCACCACAGCTGTCGCACGCAGACGTAGAGGTGCGTGAAATCGTCAAGTTGACAGGGCGCAAAATTCAACAGTATCTAAATTCGGTACAACACGGACTTCTCGTTACAGCAAAAGCGCCCTACTCTTAAATTTTGTACCAGTACCAGTAATTAGATATCAAAGACTATCTCAGTCATACAATCAGGTTAACCTTGCGCAAACTGTCAGTGGCTCTCCTGTCGCATCTTTCCAAATGTAAACAATGACTTCGAGAAAAGGTCAAGGCCATGAGGTTGCTGCCACTATTCTGGTGGGGAAAGGGTCTACGGTGGAATTTTCAAATGTGAACCAAGCTTTTGAAACTTATTTGATATATGTTTTCCAACTTATCAGTTAATGATTGGTGATTGATGCATTGAAAAAACAAAACGTGATTTGTTATTACTGAATCTGGAGTTTGTTAGTCATTGACGGTTTGCCACCAAACACCCCGTTTCGGGCGATACCACTTGAGATTGGAATGCGAGGCCGCTTCACGTATTGACTCGTAACCAAAGAAAGAGCTCCACCTGAAATTGTTCATAAAATTGTCATGGTAGAATGGAGATAAACCTACTGTGTTGGAAAATCAGAGGTATATAACGAAATTATAATAGCTCTAAATTGTTCATTTTAAAACCTCACGCTACGCGTTCGGTTTTAAATGAAATTTAAACTATTATAATTTACCCCTCTTAGCTTGACTTGGTGTCATCAGTAATAGTCCTGAGGGATGAAATATAGTACGACCAGAACTTATTGAGAATTTTAGGAATATGTTTAGTGGATTTCTAGTTTAAACAGCTATAAACCAGCTATCAAGTGCTTGGTTTCATTCAAGAGAGACAACTCCGTTAATCCTTTTTTCATTAGTTTGTGAAGAGTTATCCCCTTAGTTTACTTGCTAGCAGACGACATTTTCAGTGATCCTCAGTATGGATGATTTAGAGAAGAGGAAGTTGATTTTAGAGTGTTATAACAAGGACATCAGATCAGCTAAAGTGATTTCAAGTAGAACAGGCATCCCTTGGTCCACTGTTTATCGTGTTTTGAAAAATATTGGAAATGGATATGGCATTGAGCACCAGGGAGGCGCAGGTAGGCCCAGAAAATTGACTGTCGGTGATAAGAGGCGGCTTGGTATTCTTGTTTCTAAAAACAAACGAAGGAGTTTAGAAAACTTAAGGCTGGATATGATTGATAGAGGAACTGTGGCTGTCTGTAAAGGAGACAATTAGAACTGAGCTGCATGCAATGGGTTGGCAGAAAAGTCGAGGGAATTCCATCACCGATCATGAAACCTGACTAAGGAAAGGAGGCGAAGGTTGAACTGGTGCTTACAGCATAGAAATTTTAACTGGGACAATGTGATTTTCTCAGATGAGAGTTCTGTGTGGCTGTTTCCTAATACACTGAAACTCTGGACCAAACAAACTGAAAAACTTTTGTATCAGCGCCCAAAAGTACAGTCCGATATTTAACGTGTGGGGTGGCATATCTGTGTTAGGGGCAACGCCCTCTGTGTATTGAAGGGAATATGAACAGTGAGCGGTAGACAGATATTCTCAAAGGGACATTTACTTCCATCTGCTCACGTGTTCTATGGAAATGTTTTGGATTTTCCAGCAGGACAACGACCCAAAACATCGTTCAAAGCATTCACAGGCCTGGTTTCGGACCCAAAATATGACATTATTAGATTGGCCAAGCTATAGCCCTGACCTAAATCCAATGGAAAATGTTTGGGGACTTATGAAGGGAAAGTGTCAATAAGAAAAATCTGACAAATATTGCTGAAATGAAAGAAGAGGTGGTCCGATAATGGGACAGCATGGACCACGACTTTCTAACTTCTTTGATCAGTAGTATGCCCGCCGCATTGAACCCTGCATTGCTGCCCATGGTGACTTGACAAAATACTAACTGTTCACCTGTCTTTGAATCTGGAGTTATGTTCTCCTAATATTCACATTTAATACGTGAGTAATGAGTGGAAACAAATTACAATCTTAAATTCTCAATAATTTCTGGTTGTACTGTAAGATTCAACAGTAAAGCCGCGAGAAAATTAACATTAGACTCAGGTTAGTAATGTGCCAAAAGTGTCATCGGTAACTTGTCAAAGTTTTCAACTCCTAAGAACTGAGGGATGAAATGTACGGAAGCGTAGTAGGGCCACGGTGAAATGTTTTGTGTGTGTCAATATCTCCTACTATTAAGTGCTACGTAGTACATATTATCTCCTACGTAGGACATACTATCTCCTACGTAGGACTTAGTATCACCTACGTAGGACTTACTATCTCCTACGTAGTACTTAATACATCCTTTTTAAGGTTCGGATTATGAAGTATGGTTATTAAGTTGAGAAATGTTTTGCTATGCAGGACGTTAGATAGTAGAAATGAGAGTCAGTGAATATTCATGACACTAACGCAGTGTTACTATACAGTGTTATTGTGTGTGTATTACGTTAGGGTGACGTGGACCCTGTTCTAATTGCAGTTATGGAGGTTTGGGTATGGTTATGTTTAATCTATCATACATACATCTATTCATCTCACTCACTCACTCACACACACACACACACACACACAGAGGTGGGTTGGGTGGTCGGGGTGAGGTTCTGATATGAAACTCGGGTTATAACACGACCTCCGCAAGTTATTGCTTGTCTTCAGATGGGGCTAGGTTGGATCGGATGCAACGCTCGTTTGCGGCTCGTTTTTTTCGTAATTGTTTACAGGTTGACTTGACTGGGGTGGAAAAGTGTTGAGTGCGGCGTAAAACAATACGAAATTCAAAAGGCAAAAGAATTGTCATTATAGTTATTTGTATAGTTATAAGGGGATACGTACGCATAGATTGCCACCGATAGTCTAAGACACGTCTGTACACGCAAATTATGACCCATATGCAACGACCTCTGAAATATCCAACGCATAATAGTTAAGTGTAACAAAGTGCAACATATAACAGTGAACTAACTGCAACGCGTGATAGTAGAGCAAACTGAACGCAAGGCAGAAAAAGTATAACAGTCGGTCCAACACAGTAATGTGCAGCAATTAGTTGAACACATGACTCTAATAGGGGCGGTGGGGTAGCCTAGTGGTTAAAGCGTTGGCTCGTCACGCCGAAGACCCTGGTTCGATTCCCCACATGGGCACAATGTGTTAAGCCCATTTCTGGTGTCCCCGCCGTGGTATTGCTGGAATATTGCTAAAAGCGGCGTCAAACTAAACTCAGTCAGTCAGTCAGTCTTGACTCTAATAGTGAAGGAAACACATAACTGTAGACTCTAATAGTGAATGAAACACTGAAACAGGAGCGTGTCTGGGGATTTAAGTCGACCATTTCAGATTAATGTATATAAACGTATATCGATCATCTCCTACAGGAGGTATTAAGTACTACGTAGCAGATACTATGTCCTACGTAGGAGATATTAAGTACTACGTAGGAGATACGAAGTCCCTACGTAGGAGATACCCACTTAGGAGATACTAACTCTCCTCGTAGGAGATATTACGTACTACGTAGGAGATACTAAGTTCTACGTAGGAGATATTAATTACTACGTAGGAGATACTAAGTCATACGTGGGAGATACTAAGTCCTACGTAGGAGATACCTACTGAGGAGATATTAAGTCCTACGTAAGAGATAATAATAAGTCCTACGTAGGAGATACTAAGTCCTACGCAGGTGATACTAAGTCCTACGTAAGAGATACTAAGTCCTAAGTAGGAGATAGTAAGACCCCAAAAAAATTTCAACGTGCCCCTACTACGCTTCCGTACGAATGAGACTCAACAGTAACATTTTAAGCTACAAACATTAATTTCACACATTCACTGATATCCTGACAGGAAATGTGTGTAATGGAACACCATGAAAATCAGTAATTTCGTAAAATCCCTTCAAAATTTAGGGAATACATGAAATCCCCTGGGGTCACAGCGGTTTCACGAAATCACTGACTTTTTAGGTATTACGTGAAATAGCTGGTTTCACACATTCCCTGTAACATATACATATACTGTGCTATATGGATTAGACAACGTCAACAGATCTTCTTAGGCCACAAAAATCAAACATATCTTATTCCAGTTCGGATTCGGTACGCTTGGGTTATGCAAGATGTTGGACATATTGATATTTTCATGTCTGATTTCAAACAAAGAGTGTCTGACTACAACATTCAACGATGGCTGGCTTCAATATCATCCAACTCCAAGTTGACAGCTTATTCAACCTACAAAACAGTTCTACATGCGGAATCCTATCTCTCACAAATCAGCTCTCCTCCATTGAAGCAAGCGTTAACCAGATTCAGATGTGGCTGCCACCAGCTAATGATCGAATGGGGAGACGATTGGGCTTAGACATCGAGAACCGTTTATGCAGATACTGCCTTCGATATAATATCCAGCTTGTCGAAAACGAGTACCATTTTATCCTTGTCTGCTGTGCCTTCTCCGACTTAAGAAAGCAATATATTGAGTATAAATACTATAGTATTTAAACTACTTCTTTCATCAACTGACCAGCATGTAATAATAAAGCTGTCGTACTATATCAATTATGCTCTTATTAAACATAACAATCTGATAAAAAGTGTTGTAGGTCCATCGTATTTCACTACCTGTACATAATTTACTGCCTGTATCATGATTTGCTGTTTGGATCACTAATTACTACTTATTGCACCATATGTATAATGTATATGTATAACTCCAATGTATATGGGCCGGAGGCCTTTTGTACAATAAACATCTTTGACTTTGAAATACTATAGTAACCCCTCATTTGAAACATTTGTTTGACTCATGTCTTCAAAGCATCAACAGACTTCTGTGAATTTGTCTAAATACATATATTTTGCTATGAAATGATATGAATCACTTCATTTGTTATCACAATATTGAAATGTTTTGTACTGTGGGCCTGTGGCCTAGAAAAACGTGAATAAACGACTTTCTTAACATATACAGTTCGTTATATGTGTGAGCTCGTTATAAACGTGTTCGTCATAAAAGTAGTGTTCTGTCAAATTTCGTGTGTGGATGTAACAGCAGTGCCTCTGCCATTTCGTGTGTGGATGTAACAGCAGTGCCTCTGCCGTTCCGTGTGTGGATGTAACAGCAGTGCCTCTGTCAAACTTCGTGTGTGTGGATGTAACAGCTGCCTCTGCCATTTCGTCTGTGGATGTAACAGCAGTGCCTCTGCCATATCGTGTGCGGATGTAACAGCAGTGCCTGTCAAACTTCGTGTGTGGATGTAACAGCAGTGCCTCTGTCAAACTTCGTGTGTGGATGTAACAGCAGTGCCTCTGCCATATCGTGTGTGGATGTAACAGCAGTGCCTCTGCCATATCGTGTGTGGATGTAACAGCAGTGCCTCTGCCATTTCGTGTGTGGATGTAACAGCAGTGCCTCTGTCATATCGTGTGTGGATGTGACAGCAGTGCCTCTGTCAAACTTCGTGTGTGGATGTAACAGCAGTGCCTCTGCCATATCGTGTGTGGTTGTAACACCAGTGCCTGTCAAACTTCGTGTGTGGATGTAACAGCAGTGCCTCTGTCAAACTTCGTGTGTGGATGTAACAGCAGTGCCTCTGTCATATCGTGTGTGGATGTAACGCAGCGGTGCCTCTGCCATATCGTGTGGATGTAACAGCAGTGCCAGTCCTCTGCCATTTCGTGTGTGGATGTAAACCAGCAGTGCCTCTGCCGTTTCGTGTGTGGATGTAACTGGAGCCTCTGCCGTTTCGTGTGTGGATGTAACAGCAGTGCCTCTGTCATTTCGTGTGTGGTTGTAACAGCAGTGCCTCTGTCATTTCGTGTGTGGATGTAACAGCAGTGCTTCTGCCATTTCGTGTGGTTGTAACTAACGTTTGAAACAAGCGATCGATGATTATCTTTAATGCTGGGATCGATCGTATTAATAATGAGGAAATTATTATTACTTTTTATTATTACTATTCATTAAATCGCACGTATGAATTAATGGATTTTATTGAGTTTAATGAAGTTATTGAGAACATAATATGACTTTTTTTAAGACAGGCACTATGTCAAATATGGAGATGGGTGATACAAGCAAGAATTGAGTGAGTGAGTTTAGTTTTACGCCGCTTTTAGCAATATTCTAGTAATATCACGGCGGGGGACACCAGAAATGGGCTTTAGACATTATATCTGTGTGGGGAATCAAACTCAGGTCTTCGGGGTGATGACTAGCGAATGCTTTAACCACTAGGCTACCCCACCACCCACAAACTAGAAGTAGGCACCGATTACCCGACCTCCTTGCTAAACCGTTTCCTTCGGCATATGAAACGGATTTGTGATCGGACTGGTGTCTTCAAAAAAGGGGATTTGATTGTAGTTTCGCTCATTCTTCGGATATATAGATGTTCATTGAACTGATATCGTTCCAGTATTAGCAAATAGTATAATCCCACCCACCAGTGACACAGCCTTCACTGTCCCATATCTATTCTGCGGAGAGCGGAAGGTCGATCCCCGACCGCGTCATGCCAAAAGACGTTAAAATATGGTACTTGTTGGTCCCTGCCTGGCGCTCGGCATTAATGGGTACAACAAGAACTGGTCGGCTCGGAGTCACTATAATGTGTCTGAGTTGGGTATTCATGCTTCACTGCGGCATGGTATCTCAGTGGGCTAGCACTATAAAACCAGCTTCAGTCTGGGCTAGTACAAGCAGCTGCACATACACATACATACACGCGCATGCACTTCGTCATATGAGCGAAATATTCTCAAGCACAACGATAACCCAATATCACCTCACCTCTATTCTGCGCTGCTCTGTGCCAAATTCAGAATTTAATATCCGCATGACAAGAGGGTAACTTCAATTTTCTAATGGTAATTTTCCCCTTATAAGGAGCAATATTCCAGCAGCTCCAGCCTTTTAAGTCAGATCCAATCAAGCATGCTCTTTCTACGAAGATCCCAAGGATCAAATATCATCATACGATGAAATGTTGTTTTAGCAGGAGACTGACGTATAAAGCGAAATACACACCTAGTAAATCACAATCAAAAACACCTTTCAAAATATTTACGTTTGTTATGAAAATAATCCCAAAACACCTGGTGTTGCTTTCTTTAGTAGGTAAGTTTATGTAAAGCTTTTAAAAGATTCTATGGCAAACATGTGAAGGCATGCCCAAATTTAACGTATCGGTGACCAAAATAAGGTGTGATTCAATCCTCTAGTTTCATTTGTACCTTATGTTTCCATGTTTGTTCTGTCAATACTTGATCTGTCTTTGCATGTGTTTGTGAAGCTAACACCTAAGTGGTAAGATATAATCATTCCTGTACCGTCACTAGTTATCCATTAACACAAATGTATTATGTAATCGGAGTCAACTGTTTGGTGGATTCGTACGATTTCCTATGTGATGGAAACGGTTGTGTGGCTTTTAATTCTCTATCATTGAACATATATGAATTTCAGCACACTGCAAACTGAATAAACAAACCTCGGTCTTCAATTGTGAGTTGGCTTGTAAACAGAACCTCCAAGAAATGTTCTCCGCTGCCAAGAGTAACGTTTCTTGTGATTCAAATTAATAAAAATATGAAGAATTATCTCTCCTTAAAGAATATTGACAAAAACCAAATTGAACAAAATCAACATCCATTATCCCCTTGCCTCTCCAATATCAGATATCCATCGATTTCTCTTCATCCGAAATCCTCACGTCGTATAGCCACGCTGACGACAGTCAACAATCAGAGAGCTGTGAATCTCTCTAGTGTTGACTTTTCGCCATAAATCACAATATAGACCAGTTTGTTTGTGTATCTATAGCGACTAGGCACTTGTTTGAAGGGTCTTCGGGGTATTTTGAAACAAGCTTGAGATTAAACATTAGTCAGTAACGTGAGACTAAGTAACTATGACAGATTCGATACTTCAAGAACCAGTGCGTGAACATTGGCTGTGTGTTCCAGGTGTTTAAGTGGCTTGGGTTATCAATGTGTTTACACAACTTGACGTATATTGGAAACGATGTGGAATGCACAGTACATCTATCTGTGTTAGTTCTGAAACATTCATGTGAGTAATTTGTGTTTACCGTTGCTTTGAACAACATTTCTGTTATACCACCACGTGTCAGATTGATGTGGGATGGAGAAGTGATATGAGTCTTTGACGTTTACTGCTGTCATCATCATCATCATCATCAGCAGCAGCAGCAGCATCTATCTTCATTATCGAAACCATCGTCACCACCATCACTATCATTACCATCATCATCATAAAAATCATTGTCGTCGTCAACATCAACATCATAATAATCAACCGCATAATCATCATCATGAGTGAGTGAGTGAGTTTAGTTTTACACCGCACTCAGCAATATTCCAGCTATATGGCTGTAAATAATCGAGTCTGGACCAGACAATCCAGTGATCAACAGCATGAGCATCGATCTGCGCACTTGGGAACCGATGACATGTGTCAACCAAGTCAGCAAGCCTGACCACCCGATCCCGTTAGTCGCCTCTTACGACAGTCGCCTCTTACTGAAGATCAATATTCTAACCCGGACCTTCACGGGTAACCATCATCATTAACATTGTTGCCGTCGTCAACATCATCACTGCCATCATCATTATCACCGTCAATCTTCATATCAAATTCTACGCAATCGTCATCATCATCTACCCGTGAAGGTCTCGACTGCTGTCAAGGTAGACTAGGTCCCCAATACGTCATGCATATCTCTGTGGACTGCCATCAAAGTAGGCTAGGACCCCAATACGTCATGCATATCTCTGTGGACTGCCATCAAAGTAGGCTAGGACCCCAATACGTCATGCATATCTCTGTGGACTGCCATCAAGGTAGGCTAGGACCCCAATACGTCATGCATATCTCTGTGGACTGCCATCAAAGTAGGCTAGGACCCCAATACGTCATGCATATCTCTGTGGACTGCCATCAAGGTAGACTAGGACCCCAATACGTCATGCATATCTCTGTGGACTGCCATCAAGGTAGACTAGGACCCCAATACGTCATGCATATCTCTGTGGACTGCCATCAAAGTAGGCTAGGACCCCAGTCTCGACTGCTGTCGACTAGGTCCCCAATACGTCATGCATATCTCTGTGGACTGCCATCAAGGTAGACTAGGACCCCAATACGTCATGCATATCTCTGTGGACTGCCATCAAGGTAGGCTAGGACCCCAATACGTCATGCATATCTCTGTGGACTGCCATCAAAGTAGGCTAGGACCCCAATACGTCATGCATATCTCTGTGGACTGCCATCAAGGTAGGCTAGGACCCCAATACGTCATGCATATCTCTGTGGACTGCCATCAAGTAGGCTAGGACCCCAATACGCCATGCAATACGTCATGCATATCTCTGTGGACTGCTGTCAATATAGGCTAGGACCCCAATACGTCATGCACGTTTTACCGCCTGTGACTGATACGGATTTAAAATGTTAAACATCAAAGGACACCAGACCTTAAAGGCTATACATTCCCATGTTAGTTCTTTAGTCCTAGTATCTTAGCCTACTTAATCGTTGTTTAACACCACACCACATATTCCAACCATATGACCGCGATCTGTTAAGGACCAGACAATCCAGTGACTGACATCATGTGCCCTGATCTACAGAATTTGCATACTGAAATGACCAAGACCCAAAAACCTCTTCTCAGTGTGTCACAGCTATTAGGTCTGTCTAAAAACCTCAAAGGTTAATCCAAATTTACCTATTACTTAACTATTAAAAAGCAAAATGTTCCATTTCAGTATTTGTAGATTTTTAACTATTAACTGTGGATGATAAGGAAATATAATGAAAGATTAACGCACGCAGCCAAAGAAGGTAATCTCAAGCAGTTTTGGATACAGGTAAACGGTCACTTAGCAACAGAGTCATTCTTTACCAATATCCGCTGATCCATGGTTTGTTTAAATTAAAGAACTTTAAAACAACCCTGACGAATGTGGCCGTGATCCAATATATGAGTGAGTGAGTGAGTATGGTATTACGTAGCTTTTAGCAATATTCCCGCAATATCACAATGGGGGACACCAGAGATGGGGTTCACACATTGTGCCCATGTGGGGAATCAAACCCGGGTGTTCGGCGTGACGAGCCAACGCGTTAACCATTAGGCTACCCCACTGCCCCTATCCGATGTAGGATTTTCCATACAACCTATCACAGTTGTCACGTATCATCTCCTAACATTTTTAAATGATTTTTAAAAACATTTTTTAGTTTAAAATATCAAAGAACTGTCTAGCAATTCAATTATTTAATAAAACACAGGTTTGTGGCAATTTCCCAACAACATGGACTACCTGAATGATTACTCCTCTTTATATGTCAGGAAATGTTTGTGAACCCAACAACTGTAGAGGTAAAACTCTACTAAATGCCATAGGGAAAACGTTCACAACTGCAGTAAAAAACAATTTAAGAATCCAGACAAAAATCAATGATTTGCTTTCAGAGTCTCAAGCTGGGTTTCAGACATCAATATTCAACGGCAGACTTTATGTTTACATTACATGCTCCATGTTCTAATATTTATATAAAACTCGAAGACGCTTTTATTGACTTTAAAAATACCTTTGATTTTGCTGATAGAAATAAATGTTATTTCAGTTACATACAAAGGATGTCGTGGTAAATTGTATATTGTTCGTACAAATGTGTGTTTATCTGCGACAGCCTGTGTTAGAACGCCGGAGGGCAATTTTCCCGACATATCTGTGTGTAAGACAGGGATGTATGCTAAGCTCCATATTGTTCACAGTTTTCGCTCATAATCAGGATCGTTTGCTTTTACTTTTGGCTAATCACTTTGAAACTTTCTCATTTTGTCCGCGTTATCAGACACAATTGAATATTCTTATCCAAATTGAGGTTTTAAGGTAAATATTGCTAAAAGTGATGTTATTGTGTTTCGTAATGGGAGCATTATTGCATAACATGAACAATGGAAAATTGGTAACGCAGAATCGAGAGCTGTTACATATTACAAATGCTAGGGTCTTAGATTTTCTCCAATTCAAAATCTAATAAAGTTTAGCAAAGACCTGTTTCTAAGATTTCATTTTTAAAAAATAACTGGCCAATTATTACCTACGTCAGTTTGTACCAGTTTGATTGTAAAAATCCTACTGTATGGTGCTGAAAGTTGGGGAACTAAATGATAGGGGTGAAACGGTACGCTCTTACCAAGGTACGTATTTCGGTACAAGGCCTTGGGTTCGGTCCGTTTCAATATATGAGATACGATCATAATGCAGAAAAGAAAAGAAACTCATAGATTTTGACAAAATGATTCGATGTGTAGACATTTTAGAAAAGGTATAAAAAGGTTAATAAAATGACGGTACAAAACCTGAAAATATCTATTTCTTTTATTGCATTACGGTATACCGAAACGAAGGCAAACTACAGCAGTATACCTTTTCACCCCTACTAAATGATATACTGTCATTACAAAAGTTCATGGGACTTTCTTTGAACGATTTTTAAAGTTTGTAAATTTACATAAAACAAGGCTATTTTGGTTGACGAGGGTCGGTCGCCATAACATGTTAAGAGTTTATCAAATATTGGATTAAATTGTTAATAATTAGTTGATAAACATGCCAATGTTATAATATGTTAAATGTGCTAAAGTGCATTTGTAATTTGTTTGTGAAGTGAGATATGTATTGTTTATCACTGGTTATTTAGTTAAGATGTTGGCGTGAATCTTTGTTTTTGTGTAAATTTAGACAAAGACTCACAGATGTTTCCTTTTCCGAATAGGTATTCCAATTTTAAAAGATCAAAATTTCGTAAGCATTATTGTAAACATAAATCCCATCTCCAACCTGAAATGTGCATTACATATTTACTCGATAAATCATTTATACGTGCCTTCAGTAAACATATAATTTCTTTATACAATTTTAAGATTAATAATTATCTTAAGTCTGAAGAAAATGATCCCTCAAACGTAATATTTCAGTTATGCAATCTTGGAGTCATAGAAGACGTTTGTGAAAAACATCAATACCTGGGTTTAAAATATATTCATGTTATTATAAACTTGATATGCTTTCTCGATATCAATTACGTTCACGGGAGGACAAATGTTGCCAAATATTTGACACGCGTTTTTGCACTACGTCGTTGATAAGTGTACTTGCTGTTGGGTGACCAGTCAAAATTTCTACTTCAATTGTACTCTAGTGTGTGTGGCCAAAGTACTCGATTTAATGTTTAACTGGTTTGTCTTGTCCTGTTTTGGGGGCGGTTGGGTAGCCTAGTGGGTAAAGCGTTGGCTCGTCACGCCGAAGACCCGGGTTCGATTCCCCACATAGGTACAATGTGTGAAGCCCATTTCTGGTGTCCCCGGCCGTGATGTTGCTGGCATATTGCTAAAAGCGGCGTAAAACCAAACTCACTCACTCACTCACTCACTCACTCTTGTCCTGTTTTATTCTGTTTTATCCGGTTTTCTTCTGGTTTGTTCTGAAGGCATACATGCCACATATAAATACATATAAATATGTAGTTGTCCATTCTGTCATGGTATGAACTTTCAACACAAATAAATTGGTGGGTTAGTGGATAAATGGGTGGATGAGTTAATTGATGAATGGGTTAGTGGATGAATGGGTAGATGATTTAGTGGATAAATGAATTGATGTGTTAAAGGATGAATGGGTGGATGAGTTAGAGGATAAATGAATTGATGTGTTAAAGGATGAATGGGTGGATGATTTAGTGGATAAATGAATTGATGTGTTAAAGGATGAATGGGTAGATGATTTAGTGGATAAATGAATTGATGTGTTAAAGGATGAATGGGTAGATGATTTAGTGGATAAATGAATTGATGTGTTAAAGGATGAATGGGTAGATGATTTAGTGGATAAATGAATTGATGTGTTAAAGGATGAATGGCTAGATGATTTAGTGGATAAATGAATTGATGTGTTAAAGGATGAATGGCTAGATGGTTTAGTGGATAAATGAATTGATGTGTTAAAGGATGAATGGGTGGATGAGTTAGAGGATAAATGAATTGATGTGTTAAAGGATGAATGGGTAGATGATTTAGTGGATAAATGAATTGATGTGTTAAAGGATGAATGGGTGGATGATGAATTGATGTGTTAAAGGATGAATGGGTAGATGGATAAATGAATTGATGTGTTAAAGGATGAATGGGTAGATGATTTAGTGGATAAATGAATTGATGTGTTAAAGGATGAATGGGTGGATGGTTTAGTGGATAAATGAATTGATGTGTTAAAGGATGAATGGGTGATAGTGGATAAATGAATTGATGTGTTAAAGGATGAATGGGTAGATGGTTTAGTGGATAAATGAATTGATGTGTTAAAGGATGAATGGGTGGATGATTTAGTGGATAAATGAATTGATGTGTTAAAGGATGAATGATGAGTTAGTGGATAAATGAATTGATGTTAAATGGGTGGATGAATGGATAGATGAGTTAGTGGATAAAATGAATTGATGTGTTTAAAGGATGAATGAATGATGGTTAGGATGAATGAGATTTAGTGGATAAATGAATTGATGTGTTAAAAGGATGAATGGGTGGATGATTTAGTGGATAAATGAATTGATGTGTTAAAGGATGAATGGGTGGATGAGTTAGAGGATAAATGAATTGATGTGTTAAAGGATGAATGGCTAGATGGTTTAGTGGATAAATGAATTGATGTGTTAAAGGATGAATGGGTAGATGATTTAGTGGATAAATGAATTGATGTGTTAAAAGGATGAATGGGTGGATGGTTTTAGTGGATAAAATTTATGTGTAAAAGGATGAATAAATGAATTGATGTGTTAAAAGGATGAATGGGTAGATGATTTAGTGGATAAATGAATTGATGTGTTAAAGGATGAATGGCTGGATGGGTTAGTGGATAAATGAATTGATGTGTTTGTTAAAGGATAAATGATGATAGATGTGTTAAAGGATGAATGAATGGCTATGATTATTTAGTGGATAAATGAATTGATGTGTGTTAAAGGATGAATGGGTGGATGGTTTAGTGGATAAATGAATTGATGTGTTAAAGGATGAATGGGTGGATGGTTTAGTGGATAAATGAATTGATGTGTTAAAGGATGAATGGCTAGATGAGTTAGAGGATAAATGATTAGGTGTGTTAAAGGATGAATGGGTGGATTATTTAGTGGATAAATGAATTGATGTGTTAAAGGATGAATGGGTAGATGATTTAGTGGATAAATGAATTGATGTGTTAAAGGATGAATGGGTGGATGAGTTAGTGGATAAATGAATTGATGTGTTAAAGGATGAATGGGTGGATGAGTTAGAGGATAAATGAATTGATGTGTTAAAGGATGAATGGGTGGATGATTTAAGTGGATACAATGGATAAAAGGATGAATGGGTGGATGATTTAGTGGATAAATGAATTGATGTGATGATTAAGGATGAATGGGTAGATGATTTGGAGGATAAATGAATTGATGTGTTAAAGGATGAATGCCGTGGTTTAGTGGAGATGATGTGTTATGTGGATGAATGAATTGATGTGTTAAATGTGATGAATGGGTGGATGATTTAGTGGATAAATGAATTGATGTGTTAAAAGGATGAATGGCTAGATGAGGTAGGTGGATATTTATGTGTTATGGTTGAATGAATGAAGTTGATAAATGAATGAATGTGTGTTAAAGGATGAATGGGTGGATGATTTAGTGGATAAAATGAAATGAATTGATGTATTAAAAGGATGAATGGGTGGATGGTTTAGTGGATATGAATGTTAAAAATTGATGTGTTAAAGGATGAATGAATTGATGTGTTAAAGGATGAATGGCTAGATTAGTAGGATAAATGAATTGATGTGTTAAAGGATGAATGGCTAGATGGTTTAGTGGATAAATGAATTGATGTGTTAAAGGATGAATGTGTAGATGATTTAGTGGATAAATGAATTGATGTGTTAAAAGATGAATGGCTGGAGATGAGTTAGTGGATAAATGAATTGATGTGTTAAAGGATGAATGGGTAGATGATTTAGTGGATAAATGAATTGATTGATGTGTTAAAAGGATGAATGGGTAGATGGTTTAGTGGATAAATGAATTGATGTGTTAAAGGATGAATGGGTGGATGGTTTAGTGGATAAATGAATTGATGTGTTAAAAGGATGAATGGTGTTAAAGGATGAATGGATGATGAGTTAGAGGATAAATGAATTAGATGTGTTAAAAGGATGAATGGGTAGATGATTTAGTGGATAAATGAATTGATGTGTTAAAAAAGGATGAATGGGTGGATGAGTTAGTGGATAAATGAATTGATGTGTTAAAGGATGAATGGGTGGATGGTTTAGTGGATAAATGAATTGATGTGTTAAAGGATGAATGGGTAGATGGTTTAGTGGATAAATGTTAAAAGGATGAATGGATGGATGTTTAAAGGATGAATTGGTAAAAAGGGATGATTTAGTGGATAAATGAATTGATGTGTTAAAGGATGAATGGGTAGATGATTTAGTGGATAAATGAATTGATGTGTTAAAGGATGAATGGGTAGATGATTTAGTGGATAAATGAATTGATGTGTTAAAGGATGAATGGGTGGATGAGTTAGTGGAAAAATGGGTGGATGGGTTAGTTGACATATGGGTTGATGAGTCAGAGGATAAATGAATTGATGTGTTAAAGGATGAATGGGTGGATGAGTAAGTGGATCAATGGGTGGACGATGAAGTGGATATGCAGGTGTATGAATGGAAACATTAGATAAATAGAAGAGTTAACGGCAGAATGAGTTGCCGAGTGGGTGGATGAGGAAGCAGATGAAGAAGCGAGTGAATGAGTTGGTAGAATGGGGAATGAGTTAGTTGATAAAAGAATGGATGAGAGATGGGCCAGGTGGATAAATAAATGGTTGAATGAGTGAGTGAATGAATGGGTGAGCGGCATCTTCAAACGACGGTGTTGAATAATGAATCTCAACTGATAGCACAATATCTGGATTTACTTTCCCCGGAGAAACAGCAACAATACGATGTGGGGAAACAATGGAATAATGGCATAATGTCATTGTGTAAAGCAAGACCTAGTCTCTAGATGTATGACTTATTCATAATCAACTCCCGTAGGAGGTAACTGCAGAGGGCAAAAAACAGCGGTAATTGCAGTTACACGCACTATTGTGGGTACGACGTGCCTTTCTACATCCAGTGTAATGACATTTTGCTGAATATCTATCATAACGACGTGCCTTTGTATATCTAGTGGAGCGACCTTTTCCTGTTTATCTATCATAACGACGTGCCTTTGTATATCTAGTGGAACGACCTTTTGCTGTATATCTATCATAACGACGTGCCTTTGTATATCTAGTGGAGCGACCTTTTGCTGTATATCTATCATAACGACGTGCCTTTGTATATCTAATGGAACGACCTTTTGCTGTATATCTATCATAACGTCATGCCTTTGTATATCTAGTGGAGCGACCTTTTGCTGTATATCTACCATAACGTCGTGCCTTTGTATATCTAGTGGAGCGACCTTTTGCTGTATATCTATCATAACGACGTGCCTTTGTATATCTAGTGGAACGACCTTTTGCTGTATATCTATCATAACGACGTGCCTTTGTATATCTAGTGGAACGACCTTTTGCTGTATATCTATCATAACGACGTGCCTTTGTATATCTAGTGGAACGACCTTTTGCTGTATATCTATCATAACGACGTGCCTTTGTATATCTAGTGGAGCGACCTTTTGCTGTATATCTATCATAACGACGTGCCTTTGTATATCTAGTGGAACGACCTTTTGCTGTATATCTATCATAACAATGTGTCCGTCTATATTTAGCATAACGACATTCTCCTGTATATTTGCCATAGTAACTATATATCTATCATAACAATGTGCCTTTATGTGTTTAATGTAACGACATTTTCCTTTATATCTTTCGTAATAATGTGTTCGTAGATATATATAGCGTAGAGGCTTCTGCCCGTATATCTAACATACAGAATGTGCCTGTATACCAAGAATACCTACCTGTATACCTGTTCCTACCTGGCGTAAGAGGAAAGAACAATATAATGAATTTCTATTTCCTTGGGGACACCAAAGATAAACCAAGTCGACCCCGGGTTCGAACCCGGAATCACAAGTCTCTGGGGTACATAAGGGACGTCACTCTGTACAGCGAAATGCGGCGGTCTGGACGACGCAGCCCCTCGTACCCTACATTTAAGTTCAGATATGACAAGTAAATATGAGCCTATGACCAGATGAAGAAACCCAACCTACCTTGGTAAGCGTTGCTACCTCCCCACACCCGGCGAGGCACACCTCTCAGATGATGGTTTCTAACCAAAACACGCAAACCATATTCGGGCGATCCTTTTCGCCCGCAGCTGAAAAAGTATATAGTCCGCGTGATGTTCTTTTTGCAATGACCCGGGGTAGGGCTATCCTCTCCGCCTACTGCAGACAAGATACCCCCGCTCGGTGGTATTGTTTGCTCAGGAGGGATCGATACGTTGATGACACTGCGTCAATAGCTGCCAATCAGGTGCAGCTCCCCCTGGGCCAATACGCCTAACGACGGGCACCGATTCGGGGAACACTGGATTCTTTATCGATCAGTTGAGATCACTTCCTCCGATTCAAAGACTATGCAGAAAGAGCGAGGAAGCGATTATTAAGTTGGTAGGAAGTCCTTACAGACGACGATTCAAATAGGAAGAATATGTTATGGTTCAAAGACGATGGGAAAATGACTGAAGACGACTTGAAGATCTTCTAAAGACCATTCAAAGATGACGTGAAGACGGCTTATTAATGATTCAAAACAACTGAAAGATGGTTCATAGAAAACTAAAAAGTGGTTCGTTCAAAGACATTTGAAAAATTATTCAAAGACGAATGACTTGAATATGATTACAAATAACTGAAGACGATTCCCAAGACAAGTGAAAGATCATGCAAAGAAGACAAAAAGATGGTTCGTCCACAGACAACTTGAATATGACTACAAATAACTGAAGACGATTCCCAAGACAAGTGAAAGATGATGCAAAGAAGACAAAAAGATGGTTCGTCCACAGACAACTTGAATATGATTACAAATAACTGAAGACGATTCCCAAGACAAGTGAAAGATGATGCAAAGAAGACTAAAAGATGGTTCGTCCACAGACAACTTGAATATGATTACAAATAACTGAAGACGATTCCCAAGACAAGTGAAAGATGATGCAAAGAAGACAAAAAGATGGTTCGTCCACAGACAAATTGAATATGATTACAAATAACTGAAGACGATTCCCAAGACAAGTGAAAGATGATGCAAAGAAGACTAAATTATGGTTCGTCCACAGACAAATTGAATATGACTACAAATAACTGAAGACGATTCCCAAGACAAGTGAAAGATGATGCAAAGAAGACTAAATTATGGTTCGTCCACAGACAACTTGAATATGACTACAAATAACTGAAGACGATTCCCAAGACAAGTGAAAGATCATGCAAAGAAGACTAAATTATGGTTCGTCCACAGACAACTTGAATATGACTACAAATAACTGAAGACGATTCCCAAGACAAGTGAAAGATCATGCAAAGAAGACTAAAAGATGGTTCGTCCACAGACAACTTGAATATGACTACAAATAACTGAAGACGATTCCCAAGACAAGAAAGATCATGCAAATAAGAAAGATGAATATGACTACAAATAACTGAAAAGATTCCCAAGACAAGTGAAAGATCATGCAAAGAAGACTAAAAGATGGTTCGTCCTAAAGGGGGAAATATCAAAGCTCCAACAAAACCCAGGTTAATTTATAGGACTATTACAGAATCACGTATAGCCGACAAGGTGACATCAAGATAGTCCACATGAAAAAGCAATTTAAAGTCGAGCGAAGTGTGATTCAAAAGATGAATCAAGGGCTACAGAAAGATAATTCAAAAACCCCATAAACGCAAGATATTTTTATGGATTAAACTTCTTTTTAATTTCTCTCACGACGTTTCGAGACCATTCCAGGTTCCTTCATCAGGTGAACTCAGGTGGACATCAATGTACAACTTCTAAATGCCACTGAAAGACCCCATAAACGCAGTATATAAATCTCAACAAGAACTTCGCAATTTGAAGATATTTATACACCTTTTGAAACAAAGATTAGTTGTTAGCCTTTTGCAGTCGTGGTTGACATCCATCAGCATATATCGGAAACATCCAAGTGTTCATGTGGCCATTATAACGAAGACGTTATTCACTACCTTTTTACATGTTGGAACTATCAAAACTTAAGAACAGCTTGTATTTTTATATTTAAGGATACGATGTTAAAACTACTTTATACGTTAACGACGCATTGAATAACTCAACTAATAGTGACATTCTCAACTCATTACATTAGTTCATTTCTAAAAGTAACCGCTTCCAGTGATTATCACCACAACTTATATATTCAATGTACCTCAGGTTTATATAATTGGATTTTCTGCTGCAGCTTATTTCGTTGCTTGGCATAACCAACACCAAAACGAGCATATTCAATATTCAATCATATATCTGATATATTGTTTGATGTTCTCTCAATATTCATTCTCAGTATTATTCTCTTGTTAAATTATTCCATTAATGCATCCAGCTGTTGGAATAATGTGCTGGAGCGGCGTTTATATACGCCACTAGGCCTGTTGGCCTATCCAGGTTTCAGCTTTTGTGAAAGAAAAACCACCCATCAACAGTATGTTTGATACCTTTTGTTGCAATTATTTTAAACCCCTCTTAAATGAAAAACATTCTTTGACACCATATCCCTTAACATCTGAGAATATGTAAGACTCGTATCAGATGCAGCAGATATAAACTTGATTTTGGGAGATTCACATATACCCCTTAAACTGAATGACTGTAGATATTTCAAAGGAAAGGGTTAATCTTTTATAGAAGATGTATTTCATGTGGGTGTGTTTCAGTACTAAGAAGTACATGTGTGTATCTCAAACAGTATATCAAGACTCAAACTAGAAATCTTTGACAGAAATTATTTCATGTGAAAACTTTGATGTTGTATATATAACACATGTATGTTTTCTGTATATCCAAAGAGGTGAGAGAAACGTGACTACCTGACACGTTTTATGGATAATAACTTTGATCTAGTCGAGAATTGGCTCTGAAAAGTCCTGATAAAGAATAACAAGTAATTGTTATCCATAAAAATGTGTTATGTATTCATGTTCGTCCAACTTCTAAATGCCTTTCAAGAACTGCTATGAGAAACGTTTATCTTTTTTTTCTCTTTTTATAGGTAACATTTTTAATAGGCGATCACCGTGACATTAATATAGTTTACGTATGTAGAAACGTTTATCTACTACATACGTAATGGATGCCACCTAACACTGTCTGTCTGTCTGTCTGTCTGTTTGTTTGTTTGTTTGTTTGTTTGTTTGTCTGTCTGTCTATATGTCTGTCGTTAATTGTAACGTCGTGGACAAAAGAGCCTTAGTGACACAAAGTTTGCTGGTAGTTTCAAAGCAATACCATTGTCCTGGATACCACGGATTCTATTTCTATCAAAATAATGATTTCCAAGACTGAATATAGAAATCAAACATCTGAATGTCTTCATATTAATTCGGCAAGTGTCATTGCGCCTCATGACGCCACATTGCAAATAATACATGCAGCTGAATGTAAAAAAAAATATTAGATCCGAAATACGTAAATCAATTTAAAAATGGATGCAATCAACTATGCAAATATTGTACAAGTATTTTCCGTTTATTTTACCATTAAAGATATTTCGATTTGTTTTCCATGTTTGGGGGTATTTTTGCTTCAGAATAATAAAATTTTCCTCCATGGAGTTGTATAACACAACGTAGGGAATTATCGCTTACAAGATAAAAAAGGAAAGCAAATTTAACAAATTAAATACATTACAAATAGGCACGTGACCTTGATGAGAAGTTGATAATAGAAACACCCTGAAAAAACATGAAATTCTACTTACACAAATAATTATACCATATCGATCTGCTTGATCGATTTGTGATCAGAGTGTCGTATATTCATATGATCTAAACAGGGGAAATGGACAGCAAATAGCAATTAGTGTAATGGTGAATTCATCGATTTTGAACCCACACACAGGACTTAAATACCCGTAGCATTGTTAAGAGGGTCGATTTAACGGTGGACATTAATTTCTGTTACACCGTGCAGTATCAAAGATGGGCACCCCTGCGTGATAAACCGGGTTTACATCCTCGCTACGGTAAATATGCGTGCGGCTCTCGGATACCCTTGAGATATTAGTGTGTATAGGACTTCTGTAAAATCAAACCAAAAGAAAAGCGGGGCACGGTCACTCATGCGGATTACGGGTCTAACTGGGTTCCTGTCTAATGAAATGAGAAAACGGTGGCAGATATTTCGTAGGCTGTGATTGGATGACACTAAAATGATATTCATTGGTCTTTAGTTCATTAGAAATATCGGACAACCTGATGCAAAATGAACACGTGGTCCCCGTAGAGTCCCCTGCAAACTGTGCTGGTTATCGGACCAATAGGATTGGCTGGTCGGACCAATAATGCTATTGGATCATTTCTGATCCGACCCGTGAAGACCCGTGGTTAGAATTGATCTTCGGTAACCCATACTTGTCGTAAGAGGTGACTAACGGGATCGGGTGGTCAGGCTCGCTGACTTGGTCGACACATGTCAGCATATCCCAGTTGTATAGATTGATGTTCACGATGTCAATCACTGGATTGTCTGGTCCAGAATGGAACATTTACAGACCGCCGCCATATGGCTGGAATATTGCCAAGCGAGGCGTCAAACAACAAACAAATCACAACAAGCCTGATCATTTTGGGGCGGTGGGGTAGCCTTGTGGTTAAAGCGTTCGCTCGTCACGCATAAGACCCGGGTTCGATTCTCCACATGGGTACAATGTGTGAAGCCCATTGCTAAAAGCGGCGTAAAACTAAACTCCCTCACTCACTCACTGATCATTTTGTCCAGACTCGGTTATTTGCAAATCGACGTCTTCCCGAATGTACAATTACTTACTCCGACGTAAGTGACAGAAGTCACACAAGTGGTGCTTTCTTCTACAGCTGACAACGTAAGCAATTTACAGTACACCACAGAGGTATTTATACCACAGTATGGTACAACATGGCCGATCACAAGAGTCTGGTCAGTTGTCACGACATCCATATTTCCATAACCTGTTGGTCAGGTCAGGATTCATGTGGACCACTTTCCGTAACCAGCGAGAAGATTCGTTTCCCAGTCGATGAGTGAGTGAGTGAGTTTAGTTTTACGCCGCACTCAGCAATATTCCAGCTATATGGAGGCGGTCTGTAAATAATCGAGTCTGGACCAGACAATCCAGTGAACAACAGCATTAGCACCCAGTCGATGAACGTTACATGGGGAAAAAAGCGTCGACCAAATCAGAATACGCGGATCACTACAAGTATTTCGGATACAAAATCCTTCTGAAATATTTTTTTAAATTTTATATGAGATACGTCTTGTATCTATTGTGTTCAGTCATACGGAAAATCAACTAATCCCTTAAGCATGTTGTGTTTTAAACGGCATCAGCAATATATATGATCCATATGGAAGTGAATATCAAAATTATAAAAGTCCCACGAGCATACCCGTTTGCGATCAGACGGAACCCAGTCGCAAAAAAGTCTCTTCGGCTTGACCCGGAACGACACGAATAACATGATTTTGGCACGAAGTGACCACATTCGTTCCCGTTCGCCCCTTGCCGCAATTTCAACAGGATTCGCCCCTGTCAGGCAATGTTCTGTGCGCCTTAAACGCTGAAAATATTGATGAATTATTAATACTTTGGTCAGGGAATCCTTAATTAGTTTGTTTGTCTTTTTAAAGGCCACACACAGAAATAGTCATGTCACATGACGGCTGTCTAGTTAATAGAAACGGACCAGACAATCCAGTGATTGATATCATGAACGTAGAGTTTGTTTATATGTATGCAGGTGTACTAGGTATCTAAAGAATACAAACATGGTGATTATTTGTTTCATTAGAATACCGTCTAATACTCTGATGATATACTTGTAAACTGGCAAAGCAATGGCGGGTGAGTTGCAAGATAACTAGTTAACTAACTATTAGTACGCCCGTTGCGGTAAGATGGAGCCAAGTTAACGTAAACTTCGTCGCGTGCGTACGTGCGTGTGCTCGTGCATGTATGTATGCATGCTTGTGTGTGCGTGTGTGCATGCGTGGGCGTTCTTACAGTGTCCAGCACTTTTCTTTCAAATTAGTCTATACCTTTTCAAATAAATACGGTATTACATACACAGTAAACCATCATGTCATATTGATCTAGACAAGCCACCTGTTGGAGGAAATACGGTATTACATAGGCAGTAATCCATCATGTCATATTGGTCTAGACAAGCCACCTGTTGGAGGAAATACGCTATTACATACACAGTAATCCATTATGTCATATTGGTCTAGACAAGCCACCTGTTGGAGGAAATACGGTATTAGATACACAGTAATCCATCATGTCATATTGGTCTAGACAAGCCACCTGTTGGAGGAAATACGGTATTACATACACAGTAATCCATCATGTCATATTGGTCTAGACAAGCCACCTGTTGGAGGTAATACGGTATTACATACACAACGATCTACCACTGGTCACCAAATATTCAGAAGTCGTCGGGCATCTGCAATGGTAAAGTCTACGTCCACTCAAGTCGCTACTCATCGCCAACAAATAGTTCATAAAACAGTTGCCAATATCTGCTTTCAGCTTCTACAACTGGCAGTACAGATACCGGCAAAGAAATCTATTTGGTTATTAACAATCCGCCGGCAATGAATTGTGATAGCTTTGTCGAGTACGATGAACACACGCTAATTGCAAACAATTATCAAGCCAATCAAAGTCCTATCAGGTTCTATTATATCGATCTGACGGTAACGGTGAGGCGGAATATATCGCCTCCCGCGCCTGGTTCGTTTCCCCAACATTGGATGTCAATAATACCTTGCTAGTTGGACCTGTGATTGGGTAGTCGAAACAAAGTGATCGATTTGTAGGCATTATTGATCTGTGGGACGTTATTTCATGGACATTGTAAATAATTATTGTTGCCAGAACTTTGTGGTTGGAATTGTCTAGTGCCATTGTTGGAGAATTCTCATTGACGGTTGTCCATGCTGAAAGAACGTTGAGAATAGAATTTGGGTGTGTGCGTGATGGCAGTGACCGGGGGCTAGAGAGTCGGCCACAGGACGTTCAACAAAGCGATCTTAGCTCTAAGACTACAGTAGGCCAGTGGCAGTTAATTACGTTAAGTATGGCCAGTGTTAAGTATGGCAGTTAATTACGACAACCTTAGCGCTAAGATCGCTTCGTGGAACAAGGCCTGGTATATAGGCAGTACGGTAAGTCAACCAATATGTGTATGGGTTGACAGGTTGCTGGTTGACAGGTCGTACTGAACGTTCTACAATAAATGCACTCCTCAATGTTGCCTGTTGACAGGTGGCAAACCGTACTTCCTCAACTAGATGAACTCTTCAGTGGAGCTTGTTAACAGGTCGTACCGTACGTCATCTAATATATGTAGTGTTCAACGTTTCTGGTTGACAGACCAATACGTGTACTTTTCAATGCTTTCCTTGATAGACCGTATATCCTATAATAGAAGCACTACCGAGAAGTCGTCGTCCAAACGGTTTCCTCTTCAAGGGTTTTGGTTTACAGGCAGTACCGTACGTCGTGCAATTGGTGTGCTTTGTGCAGCTTGTTGACAGGCAGTACCGTACGTACAACAACAAAATCGCTTGACCAATGGCGCTGGTTGACAGGCCGTAACGCTCGTTCTACGTCTTACAAAAGATGTACCCATCAATGTTGCTGGTTCAGAGACAGTACCGTATGTCCTAACCTCGTGTTCCCCTCAATGTTGCTGGTTCAGAGGCAGTACCGTATGTCCTAGCCTCATGTACCCCTCAATGTTGCTGGTTCAGAGACAGTACCGTATGTCCTAACCTCATGTACCCATCAATGTTGCTGGTTCAGAAGCAGTACCGTATGTCCTAACCTCATGTACCCATCAATGTTGCTGGTTCAGAGACAGTACCGTATGTCCTAACCTCATGTACCCCTCAATGTTGCTGGTTCAGAGACAGTACCGTATGTCCTAACCTCATGTACCCCTCAATGTTGCTGGTTCAGAGACAGTACCGTATGTCCTAACCTCATGTACCCATCAATGTTGCTGGTTCAGAGACAGTACCGTATGTCCTAGCCTCATGTACCCCTCAATGTTGCTGGTTCAGAGACAGTACCGTATGTCCTAACCTCATGTACCCCTCAATGTTGCTGGTTCAGAGACAGTACCGTATGTCCTAACCTCATGTACCCCTCAATGTTGCTGGTTCAGAGACAGTACCGTATGTCCTACCCTCGTGTACCCATCAATGTTGCTGGTTCAGAAGCAGTACCGTATGTCCTAACCTCATGTACCCCTCAATGTTGCTGGTTCAGAGACAGTACCGTATGTCCTAACCTCGTGTACCCCTCAATGTTGCTGGATCAGAAGCAGTACCGTATGTCCTAACCTCGTGTACCCCTCAATGTTGCTGGTTCAGAGGCAGTACCGTATGTCCTAACCTCATGTACCCCTCAATGTTGCTGGTTCAGAGGCAGTACCGTATGTCCTACCCTCGTGTACCCCTCAATGTTGCTGGTTCAGAGGCAGTACCGTATGTCCTAACCTCATGTACCCCTCAATGTTGCTGGTTCAGAAGCAGTACCGTATGTCCTAACCTCGTGTACCCCTCAATGTTGCTGGATCAGAGGCAGTACCGTATGTCC
Source organism: Haliotis rubra (assembly GCF_003918875.1). Classification (NCBI taxonomy): domain Eukaryota; kingdom Metazoa; phylum Mollusca; class Gastropoda; order Lepetellida; family Haliotidae; genus Haliotis; species Haliotis rubra. The sequence goes on along the minus strand of NW_025767396.1, from coordinate 144,468 downwards.
TAACCTCGTGTACCCCTCAATGTTGCTGGTTCAGAGGCAGTACCGTATGTCCTAACCTCATGTACCCATCAATGTTGCTTGTTCAGACCGTAGCACCTCGTGTACCGTATGGTTCCTAACCGTCATCCTAGTACCCCAATGTTGCAATGTAATGTCCCAACTCGTGTACCCCTCAATGTTGCTGGTTCAGAGGCAGTACCGTATGTCCTAACCTCATGTACCCATCAATGTTGCTGGATCAGAAGCAGTGCCGTGCATCGTACAATTGATGCTTGTTGGTGCTGCTGGTTAACAGACAGGACCGTTCGTCCAAAAATACATGCGCTTTTTCCAATGCTGCTGGTCCAGGGGGAGTACGGTACTCCATTCAGTATATACGCTTGTCAAAGGCTACCGGTTGACAGGCAGTACCGTACGTCTTACAAAAGATGCACTCATCAATGCTGCTGGCTGTACGTCGTTCAATACAGAGACTGAGAATCACCTGAGGCTCGTTCTACAAAAATGTGCATGTTTCAAGTGGTGGACATTCAAATTTGATGAGAAGCACTGAGCATGAAGTACACAACGATTAGAAGGAATTCAACTTTCAACAGTGGTTGTAACATCCGTTTCAACATTAACCGGAGACGTTGGGGACGACGAAATACAAGAGACCGACTGCAAGAGAGAATACGTTTTTACCCTTGTGCTTCGAAATGAATAAAAACCTCTGAAAAACGGACACTCTTTATATAACATTCTGGAACCATGTTAAATATTATATTTTAGAAGGACAGCGTCAGACAGAAGATGTTGAGTTGTTTGGTTTGTATATATTTCTAAGGTTATTTGATAAATTATTTACGTGGTAAAAGCATGACTTTTTTATGGATTTCAACTTCTTTATTGTGCTAGGCAGGACGTTTCGGATTATGTTCTTGTTCCTTCATCAGGTGAATGAAACAATTAGGAAACAGCCAGCTATATATGTACATGTTAAAACATTAACAGTTATGAGTGAGTGAGTGAGTTTAGTTTTACGCCGCACTCAGCAATATTCCAGCTATATGACGGCGGTCTGTAAATAATGGAGTCTGGACCAGACAATCCAGTGATCAACATGATGAGCATCGATCTACGCAATTGGGTACCGATGACATGTGTCAACCAAGCCAGCGAGCCTGACCACCCGATCCCGTTAGTCGATAACAGTTATGAGATAGCAAGGGAAACCAGTAGTTAATTGGCACTAAATGGTAGATGGACAAGTGGAAGCCAGGGATTGGTAATCCAGGCATGATTGATGAGGTAACAATGGTGGCAGTTTAACAAGGGATAAGAAAATAACATGTGTATCGCTTCTAAATGCCATTCAAAGACTCTATTTATATGGTATTGAAACAAAATGAAGGTCCACAATGATGTCGAGGACAGAGTACTTCAGGTAGAGTGTTAGGGGACTCAAAGTCATTTCATTCTTGTCTCTGTGCAGGGATTCTCTTAGGGTACTTCAGTCCCCTGCACCAATACTTGTCTCCTTCCGGGTATTCCGGTTGGGAACAGGTCACAAATATTTGTCGTTTGTCTCTCTGTGGGTACCCGAGATCGGAATAAGTACCAAGTACAGGTAAGCTGGTCTCCCCGTGGGTACCCGAGATCGGAATAAGCACCAGGTACAGCTTGGCTGGTCTCCCCGTGGGTACCCGAGACTGGAATAAGCACCAGGTACAGCTAATCTTGTCTCCCCGTTGGTACGATCGGAATAAGCACCAAGTACAGGTCATCTTGGCTCCATGTGGGTACCATAGTAAGTATATAACGTAAAGCTAAGCTGGTCTCCCCGTAAGTACCCGGTACAGGTAAGCTGGTCTCTCTGTAGGTACCCGAGAAAAAGTAACAAGTACAGGTAAGCTTGTCTTCATATGTGGGTATCATGATAAGCATTTATTCTAGCATCCCTCATCTCACCTACAATTCTTCAGGGGCTTACAAAAACTGTTTAATTTTGCAAATGTTTATCTCACAGCCTATATTTTATTCATTATGAAGTGATGAAACGTAAAGAGACTGATCGATTTTACGTCTCAGGACGTTAGGCAATGGGGCTTTGGGAGATAGGAATTTTCTAGAAAGTATAAGGTTTTGATTACAAATGATAATACGGGTTCGTCTGAACTTAACGAACATTGTGCCCTACAGTTGGATTGACACACGTTACAAACACATGCTAGGGCAAAGTAATTGATCAAAATCATGTTGGTCTGTGATGTGTCAAATTTCGGAAAGGTTGGCCACGCGTCTATCGGAAAGGGTTTGAGGCAATGTTATATGAGTGAGTGAGTTTAGTTTTAAGCCGCACTCAGCAATATTCCAGCTATATGACGGCGGTCTGTAAATAATCGAGTCTGGACCAGACAATCCAGTGATCAACAGAATGAGCGTCGATCTACGCAATTGGGAACCGATGTCATGTGTCAACCAAGTCAGCAAACCTGACCACCTGATCCCCGTTAGTCACCTCTTACAAGCATGGGTTACTGAAGACTAATTCTAACCCGGATCTTTACGGGTCTTATCAATGTAGCATAATGCTCATTGTTTTCAGCATACCGCAGATTGTCTTGAATTACTGATGACTAGCATATATTCACATTTGATTTCACATTGGTTTTAGAACATGAGATAAGAGCATTGTTTACTCTTAGTCTTCCATTGAACTGTCATGTTTTTGTGGTTGGTTGGTGGGTTATTTGTTGGTTATCAGTTTGGTTATAATGTGGTTATTGTGTCCGGTTTTGTATTTGTGAACTGCTGTACATATGTAAGTATTTTTGGGATGGCTTGGTTGCTTCGTTGGTTGGCTGGTGGATATGTGGGTGGTTGGTTGGTTGGCTGGTGGATAGGTGGGTGGTTGTTTGGTTGGTTGGTTGGCTGGTGGATAGGTGGGTGGTTGTTTGGTTGGTTGGTTGGCTGGTGGATATGTGGGTGGTTGGTTGGTTGGTTGGCTGGTGGTTGATTGGTTGGTGGTTGTTTGGGCTTGTGGTTTTGGTTTTTGAGTTTGGTTACGGTTTTGTTGTTGTTTGCGGGTTTTTTGTTTTATTACATATTTGTTACATGAATTTTGGGGTAGGTACCGGCGGTGGGGATGGGGACAGAAAAGATGTTACATAATTATGTTGGGAGGGGTGGAGGCAACTAAACAGAATACAATCGGGACAACAAGTACACAATGGGAAGCCGAGCCAATGTTCTAGCGATACACAGGCCCGCGCCAGTTATATTCGGACACTTGACGTAATTTCCATAGACTTACATGTTATTTCAGTGCAGCATAAATAATTTTCATGAAGTGAGTTTAGGGTGGATCTTTGTAAAATTTGACAGGCCTTTTTGAAATCATCTCTGCTCTGCGCACATAATTTCAGTTCAATTTTCCGACCACTATTTAATGACAACACATTTAATGACAACACATTTATGAAATTACGTATGGTTCCACAATGCGCAATCCCATAAACCGCCATGTTAAAGGAGTTCACGGCACTGTGCATATGTTGATTAAATTGTTGCCATTCGATAAATAAGCAACGGAAAATTAAACAGAAATTATGTGATTGTAGGTAAGATGATTTCTCACAAATGTGCAAAATTTGACGTGGATCTTTCGAAAATTAAATTCATGAAAATTATTTATGCTACACTAAATTAACATGTACGTCTGTGGAAATTCCGTCAAGTGTCCGAACATACCTGGCGCGGGTCTGTACACAGCGCCCCATTGAGCAAACAGTCAGCACACAATGAAAACACTCGTCCGCTTATCGATCAGATGTTCATTTTTCAATTTAGTATATTGAATTTTTTATTCATTTTTTTTAAAGCTTGTTTGAAGAGGGGCAGGAAGAAAGACAGTCTCTTTCATGCCTCTTTGCGCTCCACCGGAGCTTTGTGCAGATGTGTTGAATATTTAAACCCTTTTCTACAACAACCATAGTTTCAAATTCGAACACCTTGAAAAATCGATCTTTGTTTCAGTGAAAAGGTTCTTATAACCGTCTAACGGAGAATGATACTATAAACCTGTTGTCAAAACAAGATTATTTTTTCAAGAGAAGATGGAAGGTCGACATTATCTGTGTAACGTAGGATGTATTGGGATGGCCAAGTGGTTAAAGCGTTCGCTCGTCTTACCTAAAGTCCGGGTTCGATTTCCCATTGTGTATTTCAGTTCAGGTGGTCTCCACAGTAATCTTGTTAGAATACTGGCGGACGGGAAAAATACTCTCTCAAACAGGACCCTCTATGATGAATAGGTAGAGGCCTTTTCTTGTGAATATTATCGTAACGCTTCCTGTGAATATATTCGCATAATAAAAGACCCGAACATCAGCTGATTTCTCCAAGGCTGAAAATTTGAACCCATTTTTGCGAATTATGCTAACAGTTTCATGAACTAGGCGTGTAACGTATGCACATATTAGCTAGAAAAGTTGGGTTTCATGAAATGTGTTAATATTATAGAAACATATTCACTAGAACGGTCTTTTATATGTGAATATATTCACCAAAAATGGTCTGTTACGTTGCGATAGTATTCACCAGAAAAATGACTGTTATCTAACAAACATATTAACTGGAGATGAAGCGATACTTCACGAATATCTTCACCAGACAGGCTAGTTTACTCAACTAATATAGTTATCACAAAGGTATATTACTTAACGAATATGTTCTTCAGAAACGGTCTGTTACACAGCAAATATTTTCGTCAGAAAAGTGAGTGAGTGAGTTGGGTTTTTCGCCGCTTTTAGCAACATTCCAACAATATTAAGGCGGGAGACACCAAAAATGGGCTTCACACATTGTACCCATGTGGGGAATCGAACCCGGGCCTTCGGCATGACGAGCAAACACTTTAACCACTAGGCTACCCCTTGTCAGAAAATGTTTGTTACGTTGCTAATACATTCAACAGAGTGAGTGAGTTTAGTTTTACGCCGCACTCAGCAATATTCCAGCTATATGGCGGCGGTCTGTAAATAATCGAGTCTGGACCAGACAATCCAGTGATCAACAGCATGAGCATCGATCTGCGCAACTGGGAACCGATGACACGTGTCAACCAAGCAAGCGAGCCTGAACACCCGATCCCGTTAGTCGCCTCTTACGACAAGCATGGGTTACTGAAGGCTAACCGGACCTTCACGGGTAAATTCAAAAGAAAGGCTGTGTTAGTGATGTGTATATTTTCGTCAACAAACAGTTGCCTATTGTTAAAACGAACTCAGAGAGACCGCTTATTTTAGTTCGTTATAGCCGCAGTTCGTTACACGCATTTTCGACTAAAATATACCTGAAGTGACGAGGACCCCCAAACAGTTCGTTATATCTGTCAATTCGTTACAAGCGTGGTCGTTATAAATGTGGTTTACCAAATTGTGCTGGTAATAAGGTTATATTTGTCAATATTTTATGTATTTTAATGAACATATTGTCTTCGTTATATGTATATCATCAGCAACACAGTGTGTTGTAAGTTTTGTTTATAGATATGGAAATGTTTTTACCTGCATATTGTTATAATATGTATATTTTCATTATTATTTCATATTATGTTTATACATGTATATTAATGTCAGAAAATATTGTCATACGCATAGAATTGTCGGCAAAGTATGCCATACGTATAGAATTATCATCAAATTGTGTCATACGTATAGAATTATCAATAACTTAGAATTGTCATAACTCGTAGACGTATTGTCAATAACTTGTGTCATAGGTATAGAATTGTCAATAAATTGTGCCATAGGTATAGAAATGTATCAACAACTTGTGTCTTACGTATAGAATTATCAATAAATTGTGTCATACATTATAGAAATGTCAACAACTTGTGCCATACGTATATAATTGTCATCAATTTGTGTCATACGTATAGAATAGTCATCAAATTATGTCATAGGTATAGAATTGTCAACTCAACTATGAATTGTCAACAACTTGTGTCATACGTATAGAAATGTCAACAACTTGTGTCATTCGTATAGAAATGTCATCAAATTATGTCATAATGTAGAATTGTCAACAACTTGTGTCATACGTATAGAATTGTCAACAACTTGTGTCATTCGTATAGAATTATCAGCAGCTCGTTCAAACGTTTGTAACTCCAGTAAACTATACATGTATATGTACTAGCAAATTGTGTTATAACATAAATGCCGAATGTGCATACTTCAGTATATATATTGTGTTATCATATGTATATTGTGTTACAAGTATTGTTACAGCAATGTGGGACATTATACATGAATATGAACCAATATAGTATCATATTACTTATCACCTGAGCTACCATGACATATCTGGCACATATTGAAAGGTATGTTATTGTAATAACAGAATGAGAGTGTACATATTGTATATACCTACCTCACACAATCACTCGGGCGTTCGAGACGCGTGCTGTACAGTATCCATATCTGCCGTGACGGCATTCAACGTGTGCGTGAGAACACTTTCTTCGCCGACTGTGACACATTCGGAACACACCACCCGGTGATTCTGACAATCAATGAAGTATTTCAGCAGGGCTATAGCCTGTATTAGAATAGTCGATTTTCAGTTGCTCCACATACAACTGTCGAATGAAAGGACGTATTCCTCTGCTAGGAATATGTAAAAGAGAACGAGCGTTTGAGGCGGTTATGCGTCGTTAGCTATGCCGAGTAACCGGATATAAGGAAATAGAATTTGGAATAATTTACATCGTTACTGAAGGCGACTGAAATTGGTCGTAAAGGATAATGTATACCCGACCACTGAGTGGTGTTTCGAGGCTGAGTCATTAGACTTTGAATTTAACAGAATTAACAGAACGTACATGTAACAATTATTTTATCAAGATTTGTCTAATGGACTTTGACTGAAACACCATTAGACTAATCTTTAACGTGGTAAAATAAAGTTTTTTGTTAATTCTGTTAGATTCTTTGAATCATGTTAATTTTTTGAAAGCGGTATTACGTGCAAATCAAAATTTGTTTCGAATGGAAAACTTTGAGTAAGGGTTTGTGACAGAGCATTCTGTTATACCATCAGCGAGGCATCATACAGGGTATTTTGGGAAAGGTGTTTGTCGTTGGGGTGAACACAGAGAAACGGGAAACTACGGAGAGCCGAATAGGTTGTCATGGTGACGTATCTACGGGGCAACAGTATAACAAAGTCGGGCCAGTAAGAGGGTCGCCAAGGTGACATGTTTCCCTGGCAACGAAGTAATACAGAGGGTAAAGCGGCGTAAAATTCCAATCACTCATTTGCTGAAAGGTCGAGTCGTTGGGGAAACACTTAAATATTGGATCTGTCAGTCAGTTACAAAAGTCAGCAAAACGTCACAAGGCTGATGATATTCGCCGAAACTGAAGATCTAAGACAGAGTGAGTGACTTTAGGTTTATTAATATTCCAGCAATATCACGGCAGGGGACACATTAATGTGCTTCACACGTTGTACCCATGTGGGGAATCAAACCCAGGTCTTCAGTGTGACGAGCGTACGCTTTAACCACTAGGCTACCCCACTGCCCCCGTCTAAAATAGAATGAAGATACCCGTATCAAATACTTCACAACGAAAAACATTTTTGTTTGTTTCAAGTTTAATCACCATCAAATTTGGGCGTGTTCTATGTGCTTTAACATCGAGTACCCTGTGGAATATCCTCTTTACTGACACATAAACGTTTTAATGCCAACATGATTATCTTTAGGAGTTTGGCATTGTCTGTCAACCAGTAATAATGCTGTGGAAATGACAATCTAAATCTTCCCGGCTGCTGTAGGCGTGTTTGGTCGCCCAGTGTCTTGCAGTGCTGTGATGGAGGAAATAGCAGTGAACGTAGATCGATACTGGGGCTTCAAGTGACAATGTCCCACTGCAGGCGAATCGGGTGGATCGATACCCTACGGATGCTCTTGTTATAGTTTGTTTTAGACTATTTTACAATGTAAGTGAAATAGCCTGTACGGAAAACTGAGACACTGACAGTCGTACATTTAGTTTAGTCTGGGCCGTGCTGGGGCACATGACTGTCAAACGTTTATTTTGAGGATCATTCTTACGAGTGAGTGAGTGAGTGAGTGAGTAGTGAGTGAGTGAGTGAGTGAGTGAGTGAGTGAGTGAGTGAGTGAGTGAGTGAGTGAGTGAGTGAGTGAGTGAGTGAGTGAGTGCCAAAAAGCGAGCGGGCGGGTGGGCGAACGAGCGAGCGTGTGTGTGTGGGTTTGGGTCGGTGATTGGTCGGGTGAGTGATTGGTCAAGTGAGTGAGTTTTTACGTGGCTTTTAGCAATATTCCAGCAATCATCCCTATACAAACAAATGACAGTCACGCAGCTACTTTCCAAACGTCATCCTTAGGAACACATTAGTCACAGGTTTACTTTGCAAGGGTCGTTTCTTAGACAAACAGTGTGCATGGAATGTACAAAATTGCGTTGATGATATAGTCAATGCAGAAAATGGATAAATTATAATAATTACTTTAAAACATCTTAGCAACATATTGATCTTGCATTCGCTGTTCATGGATACATTTGGAAATAACTAATTTTATTTTTTTTACATATACCACGATTGCATTAGTTTACGACCAATTGGAGTTGTTATCTGCTTGCTACATAAAATAGCAAAACAAACCAGGTATATGTCGATATTTTACTTGTTTTTCTAAAAGATAATATTCATCAAATATGTCTTGAAATCGTTACAAGGTCAGATGTATTTCCACCTGCGTGTTCTTTGTTCATTCGTCAGTACCGGGTGGTAGTACCGGGTTTATGAATGAAATGCACTCAGGTAAGTCATTCCACCTCTGGGGTCCCGTTACACCCGCGGTCGGTCGGTACGTACCTATTGATCAAATTCTCTGAAATTTAAATAGTGCTTTGACGTCACCTTATATAGATAATCAGTAACGAATTGACAGTTTATTTTTAATCTTTTTATAATTCAAATTTTAGTCCATGCATTGATTTTTACATGCAGTACTAATATATACGGGGGAGATCAGATTCGGCGAGGGTATTGAGTACGAAGATAAATGTTCTCTTGAATTATTGATTTACCGCATGAAACTTTCAAGCATAATTGTGTATGTATTTAAAAATGTGATTAAGCAGTATTTTAATACTTTACAGGACATTTGTTACAAATAATGTTATTGTCAATCAACATATATGTAGCATTGTATGCATTTCTGTTTGACGCCCTACATATATGAAATAATTCAAATGTTTCATTTCATATACACATGATGTTTTTGAGTCAATTTCATTTCTGTTATTTTCAAATTCAATTCACTGGCAGCGAACTTGCCGAAGAAGGAAAGCCTTATACACGCCAGCAACATTTTTTTTTTGCATTATCCAAAAAATAAACTAATATGAAACAGTAACAAACAGATGGAAAGACATTTCGTGGGGACTGCCTCCGTGGTGTAGTGGTTAGAGCGTCCGCCCGGAGAGCGGATGGTCGCGGGTTCGATCCCCGACCGCGTATTACCAAAAGACGTTAAAATATGGTACTTGTTGGTCCCTGCCTGGCGCTCGGCATTAATCGGTACAACAAGGACTGGTCGGCTGGGAGTCAGTATAATGTGTCTGAGTGGGGTATTCATGCTTCACTGTGGCATGGTATATCAGTAGGTTAGCACTATAAAACCAGCTTCAGTCTGGGCTAGTACAAGCAGCCGCACATACACACGCATGCACCTCGTCATACGAGCGAAATATTCTCCAGCACGACGTTAAACCCAATTTCACCTCATATCACCTCATTCTGCACAGGTCCTTCAGCAGAAATGGCAGCAGATTTAAGATATGGTTTTCATATGTTGTACCCATATGTGAATCGAACCAATGTCTTTGACGTCATGAGCAAATGCATTAACCACTTGGTTACCCACCACACAATGACGATGTTAAATTTGGATTACACTTTTTCAGTCAAGTAGTAGTTTTGTCAGGTTGAGTCCCACCCAGGATTTGAACCTTCACTCTCAGAGTTGCCAGCACACAAAGTCAGTGATCTAGCCCACTCAGCCACCGCAGCTGCCACTCAAACTAGGTCGGACAACTGGTAGTGTAGATCACACTCTGGACAGCAGCTGCCACTCAAACTATGTCCGACAACTAGTAGTGTAGATCACACTCTGGACAGCAGCTGCCACTCAAACTATGTCGGACAACTAGTAGTGTAGATCACACTCTGGACAGCAGCTGCCACTCAAACTATGTCGGACAACTGGTAGTGTAGATCACACTCTGGACAGCAGCTGCCACTCAAACTATGTCCGACAACTGGTAGTGTAGATCCCACTCCGGACAGCAGCTGCCACTCAAACTATGTCGGACAACTGGTAGTGTAGATCACATACTTTGAGGACTCCTCTGCTGAATGAACATTGGCAAGGCTCCCACGGCCAATGGCTATGAGTATGCAATTCCATTTAGAAATTGGTCAAATGAAACATGTGATATTTGAGATTTTGTTAAGTCTCATTCGGGATTCGAACCCTCTCTCACTGAGAAAGTGTTATTACAAATATAACGTGTTACATTTGATCTCTTTCCCAAACGGCATTGTGTATTCACACATGGACACTTCTTATGAAATAAATCACTGGATTGTCTGGTCTTGAATATTTACAGAGGCTTTCCTTTTTCACTTGGTTTAAAGGTACCCTGTCCTTTACAAACAAAACACATCCATCAAAAGAAGTGAAAACTAGCAAACAAGAATACATTTTAATTTTCTAAAATAAATTTTATTTACAAATTATATTTACAAATAAAAATTCAGAAAGCAGGATGTTAATGAAGACAGCTGGGGTCACCTCAGACTGTTGTTGAGGTATTGGACGAACATGTTCGCAAGTCGCGCGGTATCCTCGACTGGGTGCATCTTGGTGTACGTGATGAACTGACGACGCTGCCGATGTAACTCGGACAGAGTTATCGTTCTTGTTAGCTCCATCTTGCATTCTTAAGGAAATCAAACAACAGGACTTCTGAAGAGACATTCTCACTTTAAAACTGATGTTGAATAAATTAATATTTACCACAGCCTGTATCAAATTTTGCTTGTTTGTTTGTTAATGCCTCACACAGCAATACTTCAGCTATATGGTGAAGTCTCTAAATGATCAAATCTTGACAATCCTGTGATCAACATCATGAGCATTGATCTACACAACTAGGATACGATGTTGTCAACCAGGTCTGCGAGTCTGACCACCCGATCTGGTTAGTCGCCTCTTACTACAAGCATGGGTTGCTGAAGACCAATTCTAACCCGGATCGTCACGGGCTACAATTAGATACGTCCTCAGGACGTCAATCGCTGGATTGGACTGTCTGGTCCAGGCTAGACTATGTACAGATTACTCTATACACAGATATTTACTGTCATTGAACACGATAAATGCCGACAGTGGTGTTATTCAACAAGGAACAGATTACAAGCTAGAGTCATACAGCAGACATATTGTAGCGTGTGGCATTAAACATTCCACATCAACATCTGAAATAAATCTTGATGATGTACACAATAAGGATACTTTCTCTGTTGCTCCAGGAATGGTAATCTTGTCTCCAGGCAGACCCATCTTCTGTGCTTCCATTACCGCCTGAAAGTGAGGAACTTTCAATTAATCCCCAAGTGGGAAATATCTTCCTGTTATCAATACATTATGGTAACAAAATCCAACAAAGCAGCCACTAGTCCAAAGACAAAAGCGAGTCAAATTTTCTCTGATAAGCTAATAATATTCCATATATAAACAATGAAAACGAAAAGGATGCCAAAATTTCATAAGTCTTGAAATAAGGTTCATGACAATAACTATTTTTACCGTCAGCTAAATTTGGTAATAATAATTACTAATCTTATTTCTTTAGCTTTTTTCTTTTAATTAATATCATTATCATCAAGTACAATCCATATTCAGTGACATTCATTTTCCATTCTTAAAGAGAAAAAAGATAATTGATACAACTTAAGTAATTTCACACGAACTTGTAGTTACTCAATAAAAGATGCCTCTTCATGGTTTGTTCTGTGATATTTTGTGTTGCCATGGTTACTCACAGTAAGTGTCTCCTGGGTGATGCGGTCCATCTCGTACAGGAAGTTGGTGGAGGAGAGAGGTTGCTGTAATAGTGAGTGAGTATGTGAGTGAATGAATTTGGTAAACGCCACCTAGAACAGCAGGATTTTTACGTGACGCACAAATGTAGAGAATGGACGCTGAAAAACCAAATTACAGCATCCGGAAAAAAGCACAAGAATACCGAGGGCGAACCTACAGCGTATCGTACCAAGAGTGGTTATCTGTGTGCATTATTTCACCCATCAGTTGTGACTACAGATTCATTTCGGGGTCCGAGTGAATGAGTATGGTTTTATGCAACTTTTAGCAATTTTCCAGCAATATCAGGGCGGGGGACACCAGAAGTGGGCTTCACACATTGTACCCATGTGGGGAAGCACTAGTCCCCTCCAGGGTCTGAAGTCATTACCTCAACGTACAGTACACTACACCATTTCAGTACTTCACCGAACCCTCATATTACCAGCAAGGACCCGTAACATTTATTGACCATAGTCCCCACTCAAGGTAAATCCTTGAACAGTATTTTTAGTTACATCTCAGCATCTGAGTATGAAGCTGGATGAGTGAGTGAGTTTAGTTTACGCCACACTCAGCAATATTCCAGCTTTAAGGCGGCGGTCTGTAATAATTGAGTCTGAACCAGACAATCCAGTGATCAACAGCATGAGCATCGATCTACGCAATTGGAATACGATGACGTGTCAACCAACCTAGCCTGACCACTTGATCCTGTTAGTCACCTCTTACGACAAGCATGGGTTATTGAAGATCAATTCTAACCCGGATCTTCACGGGTAGATGCTGGATGAAAGTCTGAGTTTGAATATAGGTTTGTCAGCACCATATCCAACTGTACTGGTAATGTTTGCAAAGTGTTTCATGTCCTAAGCGGTCTTCACACAGCAAACTTGATGACGCGGTACAAGGCCTTTGGTTCGGTCCGGTATATTAGATATGATCATAATACAGAAAACTGACAACAAGAGCCAAACCTTACATTGTTTAATAACATGGGAAAAAATAATCATAATCTTTGTTATTTTGAATGAACAAAACTGTCATTTCATGACAAGTTAGAATAACTAAAGCATCACTGGAACCTTGGAGCTCACAGCTGTGTGGCAAAATAGCAAGTAGCCAAGTATGATTAAAAAACACTAAAATCACATCAGCATTTACTGCAGTGAAAAGACCACGTCCAAGAAATGTTCATGTTTAAAAAAACACACCAAAAAAACAATACACAAATCAGATCCTGTCGAATGTGACTCTGTTGATGACATACCACAGATAAATAAGTTAAACAAATTAACTCAACACAGTTGTCATAAGACAGTTACAGTTTGTGTGACAGATCATTGTCCTTGCTCTAAATCATTGTCTATCCCTCGTTTCAGTCAGTTAAACATTAGAGACTTTCCAGTCCTTGGAAAGTACTGCTACATAGTACTGCTATCTTGGCACATTCCAGAATTTTGTTTTATTCAGTTTTCAGATTCATTCAAAATATCTTTTAAATTTCACTCAGAAATGTATTTCTCCTTTCTGAAACAAATACGTTTTAGCTTGAGAATACTGCTTTCTCTTTTTATTGATCGTTAAATGTTCATTGTTCTGATATAGCAACAACAAACAAACATAAGTGTGAAGGGAGGCCACCAGATCCATACCCATACTTACAGTCATCCCTCGTCTTAACTCCGGTCAATGGATGGCCCCCGAGTTATGAGACACCCACGTTATACATTACCCGGAATATAGGCCAAGTAAAAATGTATTTCCATGGACATAATAGAACTGATATTTCGTGTCTTGTGCCCAGTCAAAACTATATCGTATCTTCGTAGTTAAAAAACAAACTTTGTAAATGAAAATAAATATGTGTATAGGAAACCTGCAATCAAATTAAACATCACTCACAGAGCTCCAGATAAGATTTAGCTCATGTGGGTACTGTACCCACTGTATTCTTTTGGAGTCGGTATTATGAATGTTGAGTAGGTATTTCATTTTCCGTTACCAACTGCTTTCAAATATGTGCGTATTTCAGTCATTTTACTCACCTAAGTAGTAAGTAAGTTTACTAAGCAGGTATGTTCTGCCTTATGTCATACCTAATCAACACCAACTTAAATATAATGGAAATGATTTCATAACAAATCACTCATCCTATACTGACAGTACAACACTTGTCGTATACTAACAGTACAACTTGATAGCAATGGATGTCTTTTCATTACGCAAGAGATTTTTATAAATATGTTCCGTACGCATTTGTTTTAAACTTTTTGCATATCTAACATTTTAAATGCGTAATTGGTACGCAACAATTATTTTTCAATGCGTAATTTGAAATTTTCTATGCGTATTTTACCCGGATACGCAGCTTATCTCGGCCTCTGTCACTCTACATGATAATTCAGTTGTCCTTCCTGTTATTCAACCGGTCTGTTATTTAACTAAGCCAGATATAACAATCAGCTGTGTACTCATGTTTTGCTCCAGTCTACCGGTGATTCAGTTAAAAATGATATGAAAATATAACATCAAAGGATGTCTATTCCATTACCATAATAATTCATATCTCAAGCAGTTATTTGAACAGAGATAATATATATCGCTATGGCATTAGTATTATGCATGTTTTCTGCCAACATACTTAACATAAAAATTAACATACTACTGACTGACTGAGTTTGGTTTTACGCCGCTTTTAGCAATATTCCAGCAACATCACGGCGGGGGACACCAGAAATGGGCTTCAAACATTGTACCCATGTGGGGATTCGAACGCGGGTCTTCGGCGTGACGAGCCAACGCTTTAACCACTAGGCTACCCCACCGCCCAATTAACATACTAGGTTCAGCACTTTGGGTAACGTAGCTGGATACATTTTACGTATGAGACAGTTTGACAAATCACCACTGACTTCCCGCGGTATCTGCCACTTTGATCGTAAAAACAAAATGTTGGTAATTAATTGTGAAATATGACTTCAATGAGTCAATAACGTGGGTCTTGGGGTCTGTGGATGACGGGGCGGTAATCTGTTCGTGAGTGCTGAAAATAGTGTGAAATTGGTGCTAACGCGGTGGGCGCGAAAAGCGGACCCTTATGAACAAAGTAAGCGGAAGTGGTACGCATATAGATTGAGGGATGCCATTTCACACACGTTTTCTCCGATGTTATTGTAAACAGTTTTAATGAATGAAAATGGGAAAAAATTTAATCAAATAAAATGAAATCGAGGAAGATCGTTTAATAATTGAGGTTTCTGACATCATACGTTTTTGGATGGCAGTGTTTACCCGAGCTATATCGCGGTGTGTTGCATCACAGCAAACATCGTAAGTACTCGGCTGATGGCGTGTCTTTATGATAATGTTGACTTTACAAGTTATTACGATGTTTCGCTGTTCACCTAATTTGAAATAACTGAAAAGAAACAGAACCCAGCTATGGCTACTGATCTGGTATCTGCAGTTTCTGTCTTGCTGACTTTGTAAGAAGACGACTTGAGGCGATCTCGAACTTACTCCCAGGAAAATAGCGGCCCGTCAAGCAAAGAATTGCATAGATTTTGACCAGATGATTTGATCGTAGACATTTTAGAAAAAGTTTAAAATGATTAATAAAATGACGGCACGAAACCGAAAATACCGAAGTTTTGGATTGCATTACGGTATACCGAACCAAAGGCAAAATACTGCGGTTCTACTAATACCGCGGTATACCGTTTCACCCCCAGTGAGTGAGTGTGGTTTTAGCAATATTCCAGCAATATATGGCAGCGGTCTGTAAATAATCGAGTCTGGACCAGACAATCCAGTGACCAACAGCAAGTCAGCAAGCCTGACCACCTGACCCCGTTAGTCTCCTCTTACGACAAGCATGGGTTACTGCAGATGAAATCGGATTCTAAACACCAGAAAGTGGACTCCACACATTGTATTAATGTGGGGAATCGGTGTGACGAGCCAACGCTTTAACCACTAGGCTACCCCACCACCCCAAATGATAAAGGAGTGAGTGAGTATGGGTTTACGCCGCTTTTAGCAATATTCCAGCAATATCACGGTGGGGGACACCAGAAATGGGCTTCACACATTGTACCAATGTGGGGAATCGAACCTGGGTCTTCAGCATGACGACTGAGTCTTTAACCACTAGGCTAGCCGACTGCCTCAAATATTTACTGAGAATCTCACGATAAGATGGAAAGTGTCATGTGAAAATATCATGTGTGACCTACGTTAGACCTTAGACAAACAGATATAGGCATTAAACATCTTAACCAGCAGCTAAAAATTAATTAATTTTCATTTTACAGCTGACATAAAACTTTAATATATTCACCTTCCCATTGCTCAGAGTCAGTATGTTAAAATGTAACAACAGACAATGAGAATATACTGAACAAATCTTTGAAGGGCATTTTAGAAGTGGAATGCATAAGAAAAGCAAGATTTATGGATGTCAACTTCTTTATTGTGAATAACACGACGTTTCGGACTGTATGCTTGCTCCTTCATCAGGTGAAGGATGAAGAAAATAAGATGAATGCAACTCAAAAGTCCAGTTACTAGGCAGTAAGATATTGGTTGTATACTAATGTTTTCAGTAATTTTCGTAAGAAAAACATGACATAACATGCTATACTTGGGATTGCTCTTTCTTAGTAAAGTACAAATTCTTGTACTTTTGTTGGGTGGAGCCCCATCCGGGATTCGAACTCACACCCTCAGAGTCAGGCACCTAATGGCCAGCACACAAAGTCATGACGCTCATGTAGATTATCGGTCGTACGTGGTCATATTTATAAAGCTTTTTAAAGATTGGTCTACAGGGCTCCATATAATTTTTCAACATAAGGAGTCATGATTCCTTATGTTTTCAATATAGGAGTACTGGAAAAACGCAAGAGTACATCTAGAGTACTGAATGGAATTAATGGAGTATCAGTAATCTTGTGTTTCGTTTCATATATGCACCACAACATTGCTACTCTTGTCTAAACATGTCAATAAACAAAAATACAATACTTTTCCAGATAAGTTCGTCTGAAAATGATTCTAAGACCGTACACCATTGCTGTGGTGCATATCTGCTACATTTTCTAAATTATTTCCTACCCTATCATGCATATTTTTTATCTGTACATACGCCGATACGGCCCATATTCGGAGCCCTGTTGGTCTAGATTTGGTCAGGGATGCTTATAGCAATGTCCTTGATACTGTGAATAAAGCCAGCCAATAATCATTATTGTCAGTCTGAGAATGCCATGGCAACGTACCGACTGTGTTGACTGATTTGGAGGTGGCGGCTTCCGGTCAAACAGCGCCTGGCAGATCTGTTCACCTGGGAGGTCATCGTCCACCTGGACAACAAACAGAGGAGTGTCCCATCTCGTACTAGGGTTGGGGGACTCAAACCTCATCACCAGCCCATCAAAGCTGGAACACACCATCAAGACATGATACATTCATCACCAGCTTTTAAATACAAGCATTTCTGGTGTTCCCGAAAAATGGGTTTCACACATTGAACCAATATGGGGAATCGAACAAAGGTCTTTTGCGTGATGGGTGAACACTTTAACCACTAAGCTACCCCACCACCCCCTAAGGATCAATGGAACTTTCAGTACCTATGCTTCCTGCATGACTTTACACAATCACTTCAGACATTGGCATTTGATCTATATACAAAACATGTGTGTGTGTGTGTCTGTTGGGTTTTGTTGGGTCTCAATATCTAATATACCATTTATATCATGGCAGGGTGATAAAATAAAATCTGGGTAACACAAATGATTTGATTTGTGCAATATTTACTGACACCACTAACCATGAAAGGTTTGATTACACTGATGAGTTGGTCTGTTGTTTAACGCCGCACTCAGCAATATTCCATCTATATGGCAGGTGTCTGTAAATAATTAAGTCTGGACCAGACAATCCAGTGATCAATGACATGAACATCAATATACGCAAGAGGGATACAATGGCATGTGTCAACCAAGTCACCCGATCCCATTAGTCGTCTCTTACGACAAACCTGGGTTACTGAAGGTCAATTTTAACAGTGTAAGAATCAAGGAGACTCACATTTCCTGGGTGTATCTGTCTGGCTCATTCCTCTGCAGATTGAACTCTGACGCACGATCCGAACTGATATCACAGAATATCTGAAAATGAATCTTATTTAGATTTTGACTCTCAACAACATGTAGGGATGAATAACAACTGTGTTTTTTAATGTTGCAGAACCATTGGTACATTTTCTGTTAAATTTGACATGAGTGAGTGAGTTAGTTCAGTTTTACGCCGCTTTTAACCATATTTCAGAAATATCACGGCAGGGGACACCAGAAATGGGCTTCACACATTGTACCCATGTGGGGAATCGAAACCGGGTATTCGGCGTGACGAGCAAACGCTTTAACCACTAGGCTACCCCACCGCCCAAATTTGACATTATGTGAAGAAATATAGATACTACTGTAAAGTTTTGGGATTTTATTGGGGTTTTTTTCTGCCGCACTCAGCTAATGTCAATCAAACAGAACAGATCACACCCAGCAATAGTACAAATGTAGGTAAGTAAATAATCAATGTTGGACAGGACAAACCAGTGAGTGACATCATGAGCATTCACCAACCAAAAGAAACACATTAACCTGTATCAACCAAGTCAGTGAGTAACCACTCGACCCTGTTGGTCACTTTGTATGCCTTCATTACCTCGACAATGCATTGGTGGGAATAACAAAAATGAAAATTAATGCTAAATAATTCAAGACAAAATAAATATTTGCTAGCTTTCCCTATAGACACGGTGATGTGTCCGTGTGTACTTTGAAACGTCATTTATGGGTTTTACTAAATTACTAATTATTTTTTCTCAAATTTACATGATGTAAACAAAGAAAGAAAGCTCAATTTTAAATTTTACGAAAATTCTGTTTCCATCCGTGACTTACACAATATATATGTATGCATATCAACTAGTGTTGGGAAATGGTTGAAATCTCACAATTGCTGATTGCTTTATTACCAATGAACATTTCACCAACAAAAATTGGTTCATATTTTTCAGATTTTCCTATCCAGGTCGTTATTGCAGATATGTATAACATGATGCAACTTGCTACTTTAAAGTGATGACTAATATATCATGAACATAAACTTCCCGGAGGCTTCAAAAAAATATATTCAGTCATGGCTTTTCAGTTAGTGAAAGTGAGTTTTCAACACGTTTTCAGGCCCTGACAACTTCTACGATATGTTCCATTGTCAAGTATTTCAAAGACTACAACAGTAGTTCCAAAATCGTTTATGTTCGATTATGAGAACATGTGATTGATTGCTTGGTCGTTTGGTCACTGCGACCAATCTTCGATTATTTCAATTAATCGGACCACCACTAATATCAACACTAAGCTATTGACTTGGTGCCACAGAACATTTACATTTTAAGATCACCATTGTTAGGATGAATAATGCAAAGGCACAACATCCTCCATTAAACATTAAACGGTTAAGTATAGTTCATACTTTGCAATGCGTTGATTCAATGCACGAATTTCTTTATCTATGTACGTATAAAATGACGAATAATGTTATAAATATTTAATAACAGGATCGGGTGGTCAGGCTCGCTGATTTCACTGACACATGTTATACTATCCCAATTGTGCAGACCGATGCTCATGCTGTTGATCACTGGATTGTCTGATCCAGACTCGGTTATTTACAGACTGCTGACAGCTGGAATATTGCTGAGTGTGGCATTAAACAACAAAACAACAAACCAACAAACCAATCCTTTTAATTCAGTGCTCATGATGTTAATCACTGGATTGTCTGGTCTCATTATTTACACACAACCATCATACAGCTAGAAAATTGCTGAGTAGCATTACGCAACAAACAAACAAACAACAACCTTTTTCAAAACGTTGTGCTGGGCTCCAGATAAGGGCCGTATCGGCGTATGTACTGCTAAAAAATATGCACGATACAGTAGTAAATATTTTAGAAAACGTAGCAGATAAGCACCACAGCAATGGTGTATGGTCTTAGAATCATTTTCAGACGTATTTATCTGAAAAAGTATTGTTTTATTGTTTATTGACCTGTTTACACAAGAGTAGCAATGTTATGCGCATATATAAAACGAAACACACGATTACTATTGATTATTGGGACTCCATTAAATTCCATTCAGTACTCTAAATGTACTCTTACGTTTTTCCAGTACTCCTATATTGAAAACATAAGGAGTATGTACTCCTGGTGTTTAAAGATTATCTGGAGCCCTGGTTGTGTCATCAATTGTTATTTATGAAATTGAACATGTTTTCGTTTCACTTACAACACAATGGGGTGTGTGGCAGGCCTTTGTTACACAGAACAACTCATAGCGGAAACCTGAAAGATCAAACAACAACATTCAAGAAAAAACATCTTGGGCAAACAAAATCGAAACATTTCTCACAATGTATTTTAACATGTTAAGTGAGAGAAACAAGCAAATACTGAATGGCAGCGGATTCTACAAATCTCACAAGGACAAGTGACCCAATCCTCTGACCATCCATAATCAAAATCTACACGAAAGAGTTAGGTCCCTTTAGTATGTCAGGATCATCTGTTTGTGGGTTCGATCATATTCATTCTTGCTTGATGCATAAACAAACCACTTAAAATACCATAATTGAAACCAGTGGAAAAAATCATCTCAAAAACACCAAAACAGAATATGACTTTTCTTTGTCTGATTGTCAGACTGTCTCAGCCTACCTTTTATGTAATTCAAGGAGTCAAGAATGACTACATCTTCTTTGTTCAGTAACCTGAAAAGACAAAACATTTATCTGGACTGAATCACAAGCATCATCCATCAATATCTCTATATTACTACTCACACTTTGCTAAGGATCACAAAAATTCACAACTTTACTTAAACGCAGATTTAGTGCATCAGAAACTTATGATCAAGGGTTCACATCCAGGTTTGCTTCATATATCCCGGTGTCAGGGGTTTTCGACGATATAAGACAAAAACGTAATTATATCAGTAATATCATTTACAGCTTTTATTTTACTAACCTCGGGTGATAAAGGATATATTCATCTATTTCACACAAAAATATCAAGTGTTTCCTACAAAAATAGCGTTGATGACATCGCATCGGCGAAACAGTGGCCGCTCGTAACATCCGGGTATTTTGTATGGGTTTTCGACGATGAGCCATACGTTTTGCTCCGCACTGCGAGGGAGTGTTGTGATCACGTGGCTTCCTATTTATATATTGCCTGTCACCAGCAGACGACTGATCTTCCTGAATTTTTGCTTGCTATTTTTTGTTATACAGGCAACTGATTTTGCATCTAAAGTGGTGTTAACGATCTCGGGTAAATAATATTGATGTTTGTTTGCTTTTTATATAACTTTACTTCCCGACTGCCATTGTAAATGAAACTTCTCATGACAGCGACTGGGCACCCACCCTACCAGTGAAACTGTTTGTGCACTCCAATCGCACATGTACTCACCCGATATAGCACGAGCAATACAATCGTCAAAATCACCAGAACGTTGAATTCAGCTCGTGTTGGGATATATTTTTAAGGATTTTCAGCACCAAACCCTTGCTCATGGGTTTCACAAAGGGATAAATTCTGAAAGCTGCCTTACTTAGGAGATAAACCTAGTGTGTTTGAAAATCAGAGTTATCAGGGTTATCTCCATTCTACCATGACCCATTTATAATCGAACTTCCTCGCTCTGCGGAAGACACCGCGTCATCCGGCATGGGACGAGAGGCGAATTGAACTCGTCTGTGAAGGGATGTTTACTAATGTTTTGCTGCATATTTTGTATAGATAGGGATGTATTTTTACAAGGCTTTCTGATTTATATGTTAGATATTGTTTTGTTTATGTTTGGGGCTGTGTATTGTAATTGAGTTTGAATATTTTGATAATAGAAGGTAATATGATAGTGAGGTTCCCTCATATATTGTTGGGGGGAGAATCATATAACTGTATTTTTCTAGTTTAATAAATGTTTCATCAGCATTTCCATCACGTCTGTTGTGTTGATATTAGTCATGTTGGTGGTCAAGCTGAAGTAGTGGGGCAGTGTTCTATACGTGCGCAGTGAAGCGCAATGAAATCAAACGCATTTTTAATCCAAAAATTTCCAATTGCCTATGTGTAAAATTCGAAATTCAGCGTCAAAATCCATGGAGTTGTTGTTATGATCCGCCATCATTGTGGTCAAACGGAAGTAGTTCTCACAATAAGATTTGTTAATGCGAGGTGAAGCGGCCTTACAATCAGATGAGCGTCAATCCACAATTGATGCCGTCTGATTTTTCTGAACAACCAATCAGAATCTAGTATTTTCTTGGTTCATGGTAGAATTCAGGTTTCAAGCCTCCAACATCAAGCTGACACACCATTTTAAAATTTCCAGTGAATTATTTCTCACCGAGTTCACTCACTCATCATGCTCATGCTTGCTCGTGAACTTGAAACCAACAACTAATCAAAATGCCTCTAATAAAGTTTAATTCAATTGAAAAAACAATCATCCCATAACGCTGTTATAAACTTGAGTTTAGTTTACGCAGCATTTATCCATATACCAGCTATCTAACGACAGGAACACCAGAAATGGGCTTCACACATTGTACCCATATAGGGAATCAAACTTAGGAACACTCTCTAACCACAGGGCTACCCCACCACTCCGAAATAATACCTGATTTGATTGAAAGGACATTTATTTTGTGGCATATTTATCACATAAATGGCACAGGCAACACCTGGGTAAGAGTTCCTCCCGTTCCCCCATCCCAAATAATATGTATAAATATTCTAGAATTATAAACAAAACTTAACACAACAATTACTAGAGAACTCACAAAATGATTAAAAGTCCAAAATTTAAGTTAGGGCTCGGTTTAGAGTTGGGGGATCGGAAGGAAATCTTTCCAACACCTGTAACTGCCACAACATGAACTCTCCTTTCCTTTGTCAAATGGTGGCAGATAATGCCATGACGCATTCACAAGATGATTTTATCGACGCTTCATATGGTTACAATCGGTGGAGACAATTTGCACCCACCTCTGAGCTGTTGACTTCAGCGAGCCCCGTACTTCCTTCTCTCGTCTGGAATCTGTGAGCACAATATCAACGTGTTGTCATATTAATCATACAACAGAAATATTCACGGTTAGTCCTTGAAAGTGCTAAATACAACCATTTTCAGTATTCATTTCAGTAGAATGAATGACAACATTTCTTGAAAATGTCAATGTACTTTACCTGCGTAAACAGCATTTCTCTCAACGTCATTGTTATGGTCGCTTACAACATGAATTTTCCTGTTCGTATAATTTGCTTCTATGTGCTTCTTTAGTTCGTTTGCTCGCTTAGTCTTGCCACTCGATGGAAAACCACACAAAACTACTAAAGGCATGATGAAAATATTTACCGGAAGTTTACTGGAGTTATCCTACCTCGGCCAGATGCTGCATGTGATTGGTGGTCGCCAGATTTGGCGGCAGATTTGGGGCCAGATTCATCTACCACCAAGATCCAGGGAAGGCGTGACACTGACACCTCTGTCAAGATTTCTGATCCACCCTCCTTGCTTGGGTTGATGGAGTCTTGCAATTGATTATAGGAAAAAGTACCGGTTAAAAAAGTCCTCCGGAATAAGAGTCCTATTATTGTGAAAACAGATTAAATGGATGTTGACATCAAAGTTATTGTTGAGAAAAGTGATTGTGTATTAAAGACAAGAATTAAATAACCAAGAACAATGATATTTTACCTGGGCATTCAAATCCAGGATTTAGCTTGAGTTCTGACATCATTTAATGTCAGCAAAGTCTTGCAAATTGTCAATTTTCAGAGCAATGTGAAGTGCCTATGTGAAAGTCCTGCAAATGTATCATAGCAGATGCAATTTTTTTTCAATTTACATTGTTGTATGTGAAAGTGTCTATGTGAATAAAGTAAAAAAAATAAAACGTCCTGCAAATGTAGTTTTGTCAATTTACATTGTTGCATGTGAATAAAGTATTAAAAACCCGAATATCAAAGTTTTTTTCTGAACATTTGTTATAAAAACATAAGAGTAGGACTTATTTTCCGGAGGACTTTTTTTCCTAGGCAAATTTAGTACTTTTTTATCAGTGCTTTTTTTCCGAACACCTTGCAATTTAGCGTGCACTATTTCGGATGTTTTTATAAGCTGCGTTTTTAGGATCGAGCTAGACTAATGTTAACTAGTCGAAGGTCGAATAGAATTTTAATTTCAAACTATTTGGCACAGTATTGTATGGACAAGCAGACAATCAAAATTTCCAACCCCTATAGTACACAATTTTTAAGGGATGGCTATATAGGTTGTACAATCGATATTTTTCTTAGCTTTTCCTATACCTAATCATGGTAGTCTTAGTTTAAACAATGTTCACGAATGGTGTTTCAAAGTTACAGGACATAGGATCCTGCAGGCTTCAGATGTCTGGCCCATTGAAAATTCACAGGACCCATAGAATAAAAATTAAACACATTTCAGATTTAAAATTTCTTATAATTGGCATTTAAAGTTACTAACAAACATAAGATTTATAAACAGCAAACACGTGTCACATGTAACATGTGACACAGAGGGGCTGCAGGGTGCACAACCCCTCCCCCCTTTTTTTTGTGTGGTCCTGAAAGCTTATTAAATGACCATTGAAACTCGGGTGAAAAGTGTGCACCCCCCCTTTGCCAATAGTGTGCACCCCACCTTTCTCAAAAAGCTGTATCCGCTAGGGCTGTAACGAATACACTATGTTGCGAATATGATACGTATCACGAATATTAGGTAACGAATACGAATAATTATTCATGAATACAATATTGTAGTTAAGTGATTGATGCACAATATTGAATGCCCATGTTGACAGTGTTAATTTGTCTCAGCAATAACCAGTCATCTCATGACACTCAAATTTTGTATGTAATAGTTATAGTTGACAGTAACATGTGCAGCCTTGGCAAACTAACATGACTTGGGCTACTACAAGGCTAGTACATATTGCATTCTTGCATATCTCGTTTTGAAAAAGGACATAAGGGTTCAAGTAAAACATGATCCCTTATAAAAATTGTAAATATTCATGAATATTCGGTTCTGGTGACCACGAATAACGAATTGAATTCATGAAGGGCTACGGTTCGATTCACCGAATATGCGAGTGAATCGTTACAGCCTTAGTATCCGCCCCTGTGACATATAACAACTTCAGTCAAAGTCATTGTGAAACATACAGTCAGACACTGGGGCCGGCGGGTTGTGGACTTCTATTGGACCGTTGGTGAATCTGCCAGATTTGTCAGGGGGTCAGACACTATTCGTGAACACTGGTTTAAATGCATCCTGCATCCAGATACTTCTCTTTCCAAGTCATAAATGTAACTGACAAGTTGAGAAAGACCTCAAACGTTTTATTACTCCATTTGTATTTTTGGGGTTGCATGCATTGATACATACATATAGTGTTCTAGACTTGGCAGAACTTCATAACAATAGACCACAGAACAAATGGCGTCTTCTAAAACATGAACTTAATTCTTTAATAACTTACTCAATGAGAGTGATACAAAGGGATATAACTCGCATCATAACATCTTAGTCTGACACAGCGTTAGAGTGCCTAACTATATGTGAGTGAGTGAGTTTAGTTTTACGCCGCACTCAGCTATATGGAGGCAGTCTGTAAATAATCGAGTCTGGACCAGACAATCCAGTGATCAACAGCATGAGTATCGATCTACGCAATTGGGAACCGGTGACAAGTCAGCGAGTCTGACAACCTGATCCGGTTAGTCGCCTCTTATGACAAGCTTGGGTTACTGAAGATCAATTCTAACCCAGATCTTCATGGGTTAACTTTATATTAACGTCAGTGCACTACATATTATACATGTGCGGATCCAGAGGGGGTGTGCAGGTGTGCGTAACCTCCTTTTTTGTCCTGAAAATGTATTAAATGACCATTGAAACTGCCATGTAACGGGTGAAAAAGCTGTATCCACCCTGATATATAGGCACATATTTACTTATTTAAATTCTATCGGACACTATCATTTCCCTTCCATGTCTGCTCTTGTGTGTTAGAATAGTGAATATATGTGTGTTATCTCCCCTTGTTTGATGAAGGCTCTTGAGTCCACATAATTATATATTTGGAGGTGTTTAATCTGTAGGCCCTCCCCATCATCAACTTCCCATCAGAGCACCAACAGAAAACAATTTAAATGTGTCCTGTCTGTTTTCCATTTCTGGTGTTCCCTGCCGTGATATTGTTGGAATGTTGCTAAAAACGGTGTAAAACCAAACTCACTCACTCACTGTCTGTTTTCAGTGCCTATGACTATTTGATCCCGGCGGGAGACAAGATTATCGCCAAGACAGACATCCAGATAGCTGTTCCTGAGGGGGTCTTATGGCAGAGTTGGTATGTAGTAGTGTTGGGAATTGGTTAAACTTTCATAATTGATGATTGGTTCATTACAACCGATCAATCATCGAAAATAATTGGTTAGCGTCATTTATGAAATTTGTTAAAGGTCACATGCAACGTAAAACACAACTTTGCAGATTCTGATACCTTTCGGTATGGACATAGCGAAACAAATCGTCAAAAATGCAAATTCAACTTATAAAGTTGAAAAATAACGCGATTAAAAAAAACCCGCGCGAAATCGGAGTTCAAACGTTTCACTAATTTTCCCCAGACTTTTCTGGGGAATACGGGTTTCAACAGCTGGGCTGCGCTCATAGCACGTGCGCAAGTAAATAGGTTCGCGCAGCTTGGAAGCGGGTTGTCGGGTGAATACTCGGTGAAGGCTTTGGTGTGAGCTATTTTTCTAATGTTTTGTTGATATCTCACAGGCGCGAGCTTTTTATACGTTATGACAGTAAATAAACTGTTTATATAATTTCATTTGTCTATTTCACCACACGTTCTTCTTACCGAGTCCCTTTCTCAGTTCGATACTTAAAAGCAATGTCATTATTTAGCGTTGACACAATTTCTAACTGTGATATAGATATGTCGTTGTCACAGACAAAACTCAATGTCTTGTTTTATTGACACCTGTGTGTCTGCCTGCCTGCCTGTCTGCTAATGACAATATTTAATACACAACTGCGATCACTGACCACATGCAATTTGAACTTAACACCAATCAGGCTATACACCATAAACAAAACGCATTGATTTATGGCCCGAGTTCGGTCTCTGTCACATGTTATTACACAGACAGGCAGGTGTGATACTTGAACACATGACATGTTATGATGTCTGTTGATTGCAAAATGTTATACACAAAAAATGAGCATGTATTTACAAAACCCAACATCTCTATATATACACACACAATGAGCCGTGAGGCAGCATCTGCTACATTTTTGTTACATTTTTTTTTAGAAGTAAATTATGAACTAATAACACATTTATCAATGTATAATTGTTTATTCAATCAAGCCTTGCGGCCATCATGTCAACTTTCTCTTAGTGTATGACCGATGTCCATTGGTGCCGGGCTAAAACCATGGTACCTGAAAGATTATTTTATCGTACCTCTTAAAATAACTGACAGCCTCCGTGGTTAGAGCGTCCGCCTGGAGAGCGGAGGTCGCGGGTTCGATCCCCGACCGCGTCATACCAAAATACGTTAAAATATGGTACTTGTTGGTCCCTGCCTGGCGCTCGGCATCAAAATATGTTGAACTGATGGCATCTGTCAGCGCGCTAGTCGGAGACACTTACACCTCACTGTCATAATGAGTTTACGTACATTTATTTATCGCAAACAAGATTGTGTCGTACCCGTTCGCCATTGACGACCTAAGCCTTAACCTGCCAAAACATTTTTACGTTGAGTGAGTTAAGTTCTGTTTGGTTTGAGCACCTCCGCCTGGAGAGTGGAAGGCCACGGGTTCGATCCCCGACCGCGTCATACCAAAAGACGTTAAAATATGGTACTTGCCTGGCGCTCGGCATTAATGGGTACAACAAGGACTGGTCGGCTCAGAGTCAGTATAATGTGTCTGAGTGGGGTATTCATGCTTCACTGTGGCGTGATATCTCAGTGGGCTAGCACTATAAAACCAACTTCAGTCTGGGCTAGTACAAGCAGCCGCACATACACATGCATGCACGTCGTCATATGAGCGAAATATTCTCAAGCACGACGTTAAACCCAATTCCACCACCACCACCACAGTTAATGACATCAATATTGATATACATTCTGGCTTGTGGGATCAAAGGTTTTCACTAGGAGGTCAAGGCTGTAAATGAACAGTCTTTTAATCCACAGTATGATTTCACATTCTATAAAGTAATATAATGTAACCTTCAGTCATATTCACTCAACTGGAAGGCATATAACTTTCTAAATTTATATTTTATTTTATCACAGTTTCATACCATGTCGGGGGGATTATGTCCCCAGAAGCCAAGGCTGACAATGTCTAGCAGTGGATTGTCTTGTCCAAATTTAACTTTTTACATAAATTTGTCATAGTTAAAGACTATCTATAATCAATGGAAATATTTGTTTATGACAGTTCAATAAGATCGATATTATAAGCAAACAATGATAACTTTCGTTTTATTGTAAACTGTATTAAAAACTAATCATATGAGTGAGTGAGTTAAAATTGAACGTCACCTCCGCAATATTTCAGCCATATAGTGACAAGAAATGTTTTACATAGACAATAAATTTTAATTGTTAAATAATCAGTCATCAAAGGACTGTAAAATAACTAGAGTGTCACAGATGGTGTCTAAAACTAGCACGGAAATTTAAAACTATTTTATTTACGAAGACAATACAATATAAAAACATTCCATAAGTAGATGACTGTCTCCACACTAGGGGCCATGGGGACGTACAGTGCTTGTGCTACCTGCATGGACTAATATAAATGACAATACAACACAAAACAAAATCTTGGCACAACTCTTGCGTTTGGATTTACACAATGAAATATTGCACTAAATATTAAACTAAAATTTCCATGACTACCAAATATTGAAAATGACTGTCAAAAATAAATACTGTGAGTCGCCATGACTCCCAATTTTCAAAGTCTGTGTAAAACCTTGCCTATGTTTCAGCTCCACGATCCGGCTTGGCAACCAAACACTTCATTGATGTAGGAGGTGAGATCTTTCGATTTTTCTACTTTCTTTCTCTCTTTTTCTCTTCTCTCTCTCTCTCTCTTTCTCTCCCCTCCCCACCACCCACCACCCACCATAATGGTTGTTTGCAGTTTGTCAGTAAAGCAAATAAATGTTTGAAATATCCAGGTACACCTTTCTCCTACTCAATGGAAATTTGTTTTGACAATATCTCCTGGAGACAGTGGAGGGTGAATTTAAGAGGTCACTATTTCGTCTTTTGATTGATAAATAATAAATTGCATTTGTAGTTAAAAAACTTACAAGTACTCCTGGTGGGCAATTACAAGATCACTGGCATTGTTCAACATTAATGGGATTAAGGTTTACAAAGACTTGTTAAGTGTAATGAACATGTAATTCAGTCATGGTTGATGTTTATAAAAATATGCGTGGAATATTTCATATTGAATGTATATTCATGTGAAATGACAAAGAAATAAAGAAATATATTGCCACCACATGTCTAAATGTTGAGCTGACCCACACCTCATCCTATTGTTCTATCAATTACCACACCTGACTGCACAACCTAAATAAACAATAGGAGGTGGCAAATCAGGAAGACCCAATATAATTGTCAAATATAAACAGGGTTCATATTCATGCTTATTTTCAAACACTTACACGATACACCTTTCATACAGTTTGTTAAAGCATGTTAACAGCCTCAAAATATTTCAGTAGTAGTATATAGGTCATACAGAGCCAGGGGTGGAAATAACTTTAAAATTGCTAGTGTACTCCGGTACAGTGGCACATGTAAAATCTCTTGCCCTGATAATTTTCCACTATACCGGCCATTTTCTTGTTGATTTTTTAAATAAACAACATAATTAACATTGGAATATCAACTGGACACCGGTACGGTGTGAAATACAAATTTGCTTGCCCGACAGAAAAAAACACTGGACTCGGACGTCGGGCAATGGGTTATTTCCACCCCTAAGAGCCATAAATGTTATCTTTGGCTTCTATAGTGGTTTTATTATTTAAAAGATTAACTGTCAACAGCTTCTACATATAGTATGTGTATATAGTCTGGCCTTAAAGTGACAATAAACACTGAAAATGAGCCTAACCTGTTCCTATTGCAAAGGTCGGTGCTCATGATGTTGATCACTGGATTGTTTGGTCCAGACTCGAAACTCACTCAAAGAGGCAACAGCTCTACACAAGCCACAGCAGAGACATCTGCCCCCTCAATTAATCCATAAACAGCTTGATATTAACTGCAGTCCATTTCAGCACTAGTCAGTGTTTGAAAACAGGACTAAATGTTGAAATACATGGTCAGTTTTAGTTACTCGATGGCTGTACAAGTTTTTAGAAAAAGGCACAAAATCTCACAAATCATCCAATCACAGCTGCCAAATTATTCAGTCTGCACTAAAGGTTCCCTACAAATGCTTCTTGTTTAACTACAGATTCTCAGGGGTGGAATAACCCATTGCCCGAGTCCAGTGTTTTTTTTCTGTCGGGCAAGCAAATTTGTATATCATGCTGTACCAGTGTCCAGTTGACATTCCAATGTTAATTATGTTGTTTATTTAAAAAATCACCAAGAAGATCGGCCGGTATAGCGGGAAAATTTTCAGGGCAAGTGATTTTACATGTGCCACTGTACAGGAGTACACTAGCAATTTAAAAGTTATTTCTACCCCTGATTCTGATACAAAGTGTTATATTTGGTTGCGTTATATGTTACAGCTGGTGTTATAGACCAGGACTACAGAGGGAATGTTGGTGTTGTCATGTTCAACTTTGGCAAACAAGATTTCAAAGGTGAGACAAATTTCTAAAAAAGACCCATGAAATTCCAGGTTAGAATTGTCTTCAGCAACCCATGCTTGTAAAGGGTGACTAATAGGATCGGGTGGTTGACTTGGTTGACATTGTATCTAAATTATGTGGATCGATGCTCATACTGTTGATCACTGGATTGTCTGGTCAGACTTGATTGTTTACAGACCTCTGCCATGTAGCTGGAATACTGCTGAGGGCGGCGTTACACAATCAATCATTACGTCAAATATCGATAATTTACTGGTAACAAATGTTAAGGTGGAGTCTTTGTTCCGCTGTCCTATGCCTGCATCCAGACCTGATCCAACCGCCTCATTGGTCCAGTGGACTAAGTGTATGCTCAGAGAGTATGAAGTCTGTGGTTGAATCCAATGTCATACCAACAGGTGTTAGAAGATTGGGTTGTTTCTAGAGCTGTGACGATATATCGTAGTATCGATAATTGTAATACTTTATCTGACGATAAATATATTGATACCTTTGTTCATATCGTGATATGTATCATTGACCTTAAAATTGTTAATTTTCATTTGATATTGATGGTTATGTCAAAATTTCTTGCCATTAAAATATGATTTTTTAAAGAAAATAACTTTAAAAAAGCATATCGTAATTTGCATCGAATCGTATTGTTCCAAGATATCGCGATGCGTATCGTATCGTGAAATTTCTGTATCGTCACACCTCTAGTTGTTTCCCTGCCTTGGGGTCGGCGTTATAAAGGAAATATGTTAAACTTGTGTGTGGTATTACAGTCAACTAACACTACAAAATGATTTTTATGATAAATTGTTCAAATATTGATGAAATCTGTGTATTTTTACGCAGTATTTCAAAACACGGGGGAAAAAACAACATTGCAATATTTCTCATGACCCATATCTAATCATAATTTTTAAGTAGTGCAAGGGAAATTTTCAAAATTTCAAAACTTTTCAAAATTTAGTTTTTGCATCTCATATGTTAACTAGACAAGTCAGGGCGACCAGCACCAAGTTGAATATCGCGATATGGTTCAGATTCTACAATGTATTGGATCATCCAGAGTTGGCTCCATTTGAATTATCTGCTCTGGATTTCCATAGCAACAAAATGTGCTCTAAAAGTTACAAATGTGTGTATTATTTTGGACTCTGTCTGTCCATGCACTTAACTTAACAATCAGGGCGACATGCACCTCAAGTTTAAGTTAACAGTAAGGCGACATGCACCTCAAGCTTAACTTAACAGTAAGGCGACATGCACCTGAAGTTTAACTTAACAGTAAGGCGACATGCACCTCAAGCTTAACTTAACAGTAAGGCGACATGCACCTCAAGCTTAACTTAACAGTAAGGCGACATGCACCTCAAGTTTAACTTAACAGTAAGGCGACATGCACCTCAAGCTTAACTTAACAGTAAGGCGACATGCACCCCAAGTTTAACTTAACAGAAAGGCGACATGCACCTCAAGTTTAACTTCACAGTAAGGCGATATGCAAGTTTCAAACAGACAGTCAGGGCGACCTCTTGAAAGCTAGAGTCATGGTACAATATTTTGGGTCTTATTTGGACTGACAATAATGTCCTTGTTTTCAGTGAACTGTGGTGATTGTATTGCACAGCTCATCTGTGAGAGAATATACATTCCTAAACTACAAGAATTAAAGGTATGTTCCGTACTTTATATTCTGTCAGCTTTATTCTCAACCTCTAACCTACTTTCAAAAGATGTCGTAGTTCATTTGAAAATATGTGGCACCCAAATAACTTTTACAGATGGAAATTAGCACCAGCCCCCTATCATGACATGAGTTTAGTTAAAGGCACAATGTTGCACATTTTCGACAATATTTTGGCCTATATCATATACATTGGGGCATATCCGCTCACCTTAGCTTCCTGTTGATGCAATAAAAAAAAACCTTATCCCTTGCGACTTGCCTGAAATCGATAATTGAAACTTCGAGGTGAACAGCTTCCAATCAGACATCACTTGCCATGTATGGAATGAAAACGTGTTGTCTGCGTTTGCCGAACTGGTTTCAATCACAGGTGCGTAGGATATCAGGGGTGGAAACAACTTTAAAATTGCTAGTGTACTCCGGAACAGTGGCACATGTAAAATCATTTGCCCTGATCATTTTTCCACTATACCGGTCGTTTTCTTGTTGATTTTTTAAAATAAACAACGTTATTAATATTGGAAAGTCAACTGGACACCGGTACAGTGTGATATACAAATTTGCTTGCCCGACAGAAAAAAACACTGGACTCAGACGTCGTGCAATGGGTTATTTCCACCCCTGGATATTCCTAAAGCCTAAAAAAAAATCTTGTGGTTCCGTTTACCCGACCGACCCTAGAATTCTGGTGCCGACCCTATTTTTTTAAAGCGGTATGAATGAAATGAGCTTTCAGATACCATTGGTTTTGTTTTTTTGTACCTACGGATAGAGAAAGTCAACATGATGGCCTAAACCTTGATTGCATAAACAATTATACATTGAATTATACTAGTTTGTACTTTACTTCTAAAAAAGAAAAGAAAAAGAAAACAAAATCCTACCTATCTACCCTTAATTTTAAAGAGGTGTAATCGGAACCACAACATATTTTTTGTTTGGCCTATAAAGTGCTCCAAGGGACATAACTATGGGGTTGAAATAATGTTTGTCCGACAAGGGCGAGAGTGTCAATTTAATGCCACTTTGCATTAATTCATTCAAACAAATTTTGACATTGTAATCTAAATGTGTAAAAAAAAAAATAATGTTGGAATAAATTATATGGTAGCTTCCCTGAGGGCTGATAGTTAGGCCAAACAAAATAAATGTTATGGTTCCGATTTCCTACATTTCAGAACTAGGGTAGGTAGGTAGGGGTTTGTTGGGTTTTTTTGCAAAATATTTTTACATTACTCATCATAGTCATGTGTCAGAAAATAAATTTAATTTATTGTGTGGTGAGTAAAATTGTTAGGCTCGGCGGGAATATTTAGGGTCGGTCGGGAAATCGGAACCACAAGCTTTTTTTTTAGGCTTTAGTAATATTGAGAGAAATGCATTATGTATATAAATGTGGTGTGACATTGTGCCTTTCAAACAATGCCTTTATGAATGCATAATGCCATTTAGAAAGTGTTCAATTGTAACAGGTTATATTTGGGATTACACTATCCCGTCGAACCTATTCAGCCACTCAGAAGCTGGCGGGTTCAACTACTGACTTTGTGTGCTGGCGATTAGGTGCCTGACTGAGAGGGTCAGGTTTGTACTTTTATGGGAAAGTGTCATCCCAAATATAACATCTGTTACATAATCAGTAGAGGACGTAACGTGAACGCGAGACGGTCCCCCGTTACGCGTACAAGTGACTACCTGAGAGGGGGTCACTCATTCGCGTGACTGCCTGATCACAGACAGGGAAGTTCTGCATGTCACACAAAAACGTGTCTAAAAGTGTTATTTATGAAAATAATTAAACAAAATTTGCTACAGTCATTAATAGGTGTTCAAGTTATTGATTGACATGAATGAAAACGTGTAAAGTAAACATTAGATTGTCAAATTTTGACAAAAATGTGCAAAATTTGACAATATTGAACAGCGAATTTCACCTATGTGCATATTTTTCAGAAACTTACATTTAGTATTTTCTGAAAGCTCATTCATCGCAGATTCAAAATATATATGCAGCTTTCGAGGCACACCAACGCACACCCGTTAGTTATTGTGTTGAAACATGTTTACTTTCTTAAAAACTGCGCGAACCGTCTCGCGTAGAAGTGACTGGGGAAGCGAGTCATTAAGGGGAGGTAACTGATGCCTGACTAAATTGCTCTATCAAAACATTCGTCTTAT
Source organism: Haliotis rubra (assembly GCF_003918875.1). Lineage (NCBI taxonomy): Eukaryota > Metazoa > Mollusca > Gastropoda > Lepetellida > Haliotidae > Haliotis > Haliotis rubra. The sequence goes on along the minus strand of NW_025767396.1, from coordinate 109,385 downwards.
GACTTGGACTGTCAGAAGCGTATGTACTATATATGGGGATATTTTTATTGCGTTACAACAAAGAGGATATAATAAATTAATACACATTTACGAATAAATTTTTTTTTTCATACGGACTATATTATTTGGTGGAAGTATAATCATTGGAAAAAGGACTAAGAGAGGTGGTCACTTCTACCGGTGTAAAAACAATGCGCCGGCGTAAGTTTTTAGTTTGCTGTTATATTGGTCGGTTTTTTACGACAATTTTCACCCATGTGCCAATTTCACAGAAACGTGATTTTAATATTTTCTGAAAGCTCGTTCAAGGGAGATTTACCTCATGTAAATAGTTTTTCATGCACACAAACGCACATAGGTGTGCCATCGCGTTGAAACATGTACTTTCCTCCCACAGCTCGACATAGACAAACATATCGTCCGTGCAGACCCGTTACGCGTACGAGAGACGCCTTGCAGAAGCAAGTGCACAACTGTTTGGGAGAGGGTTGCTCGTAGGCGTTGACTACCTGTTGATGGACCACATATTTCAACCAGTAGCACACAAACGTCTCTAAGTACAATTTATAAAAAACCAAAAAATCAAACCCGACCATACGTTGACATCGAGAAGTACATACTTCATTGAGCTTTGAAATATATATTTAATATACCAGACATTTTTTAAGGAAATTGAGCTAAGTATAAGCAGAAGTAGTCAGTTTTTGACAACAATTTTGACCTATGTGCCAATTTCACAGAAATATGATTTTAATATTTTCTGAAAGCTCATTCAATGGAGATTTGCCTCATGTAAGTACTTTTTCATGTACATGAATGCACATAGGTGTGCCATCGTGTTGAAACATGTCTACTCTCCTCCCACTGCTCCTCACAGACAAACAAACCTTCCTCACAGATCCGTTACGCGTACGAGAGACGCCTCTCAGAATCACGAGCAAAAGAAGTCAATTTTTGAGGACAATTTTGATCTATGTGCCAATTTCACAGAAATATGATTTTAATATATTCTGAAAGCTCATTCAATGGAGATTTGCCTCGTGTAAAAACTTTTTCATGTACACGAACTCGCGTTGAAACATGTCTACTTTCCTCCCACTGCTCGTCATAGACAAACAAACTGTCCTCACAGATCCGTTACGTGTACGAGAGACGCCTCTCAGAATCACGAGCAAAAGTAGCCAGTTTTTTACGACAATTTTGACCTACGTGCCAATTTCACAGAAATATGATTTTAATATTTTCTGAAAGCTCATTCAATGGAGATTTACCCCATGTAAGTACTTTTCCATGTACAAGAACGCACATAGGTGTGCCATCGTGTTGAATCATGTCTACTTTCCTCCCACTGCTCCTCACAGACAAACAAACCTTCCTCACAGATCCGTTACGCGTACGAGAGACGCCTCTCAGAATCACGAGCAAAAGTAGTCAGTTTTTTAAGACAATTTTGACCTATGTGCCAATTTCACAGAAATATGATTTTAATATTCTGAAAGCTCATTCAATGGAGATTTGCCTCGTGTAAGTCCTTTTTCACGTACACGATCGCGCATGGGTGTGCCATCGTGTTGAAACATATCCATTTGAACTGACAGCTCTTCGCGTACAAGAGAGCAAGCGTGTGCAAATAGATCGCGTGGCACCGGCTTACCCGGTGCGCAATATGCTGGCTCAATCAAGTGATACAACAAGTGGTAAGTAAAAATTCAGTGGACCAGTGTTGCATCTAGAGCGCGTTTTTGCGTAATGACGCAGTGATATTTCATGTGTGCGCTACATAGTACGTGCGAGTTATTATTTTCACGCATATATTCGTTGCTAACGCGTAGCGAAACTACATGAATTAAAAACTGTTACTTGCCATTGCTCCCTATATTGGAAATACCAAGCTATAAATAGCACTTTTCCAAGAACATGCCCGGACACGTCTGGATATCGCAGTGATTTCCAAGTGATTTTTTCATTGGTCAAATTTAATGTTTACCATTCGGAATCATTTCGGTATATGTTAGGAACTCGGATAGACAGGTTTGTTACTAGATCCCATACAGAATTGATCGTAATTGTTCGCCTATTTCCGTCGTACCTCGTAATTTTCTTGGAAATGGTGAATGAGGCCAGATCGGCGAGCGAAGTAACGGCAGCGGTCAAGTTCGGTAAAGTTGAGTCATATTATCACGTTGATAAAGACATGTCGTCAAATAAGAAGAAAAGACGAATCACAGACTTTTTTCACGAAACGGCAGGTGCTAGCAGGGATACTCTACAACAGGGATAGGTCACTCGCTTGCTTTCTTTACCATTTGTACTAATTAACGTGTGCCTCGTCATGCTCCAACGCACACAGCGACTTGGTTCGTTCCCAGCGCAACTTCGGCTGCGTTTAACAGTACTTCAGCCAGTGTATTGTATCAGTCGGAATTTTACAATGAACGAATGAATGAATTAAGAGCAAGAATTATATGTGAATGAATGAAAGAAATAAAGAAAAAGAACAAAAGAAAGAAATACATATGTGAATGAATGAAAGAATAAATGATACACCACAACCATTCCTCCCCTAACATCTTAAAGAACGCAAAACTATCGGTAGAACACATGTGTTAACATCAGCTGTCCTTTTTTCTAAAAATCTACTTTGAGACATTTTTTACATTAGTAACTAATTCAGATATCTTATTGCATGTGTGGAATGGCATGGACATTGACAGAATGTTAACTGACACTGTCACAGACCCCTCAAAAACAGAAAGTTAAGAACTATCACAAAGCGTTGTACACACTTATCAGTTTTGTCACAAACTAAGATCAACATGAAAGAAACAAGTTTTAGAACTATAACACTCAAGCATCACAAGCATCAATGACGTATCAGAACAGATCGGCGATATGTCAAATTTTTCACACATCTCAAATACACCCTAACAAAAAAATTTAAATTATAAAACTATCACTATTACTTGCAAACACCTTTCACCTGATGGTATATTCTCCTCATAAAAATTAAAGGTGTATGTGAAAGATGTTTTAGAACAATAACTAGAAACACTCAAACAACGCCCCGTAGTATTTCAATGGCAGATCGGCGATATGTCATATTTTCCACACACCTCAAATACACCCTAACAAATGTTTTTAGTTATAAAACTATCACTATCACTTGCAAACACCTTTCAACTAAAGCTATATTTCCCTTCTAAAAATTAAACGAATATGTGAAAGAAGTTTTTAGCGATATAATTTAGTCTTTCTTCGCTGTGTACTGAGAATTGAAGCCAGTGAGCTCGACATGCCGACTTGAAACTTTACTACAAATCTACTGTACTAATACTGACACTAATAACAATTATTTGACTTAAAATGAAGTGTCAGCATAGGTAACTTATCTTCTACATGTAGGTTTTCAGTTGTCACAACACTCAGCGTATGTAATCAGCTGTTGAAAATAAACCGGGCTCAATCTTAAAAACTACGCTGCCGCCATATTAGCTACATTGGTCACGTGACGAGCCGAGACATAGCTTAGGAGCTTTCCGAGGAGTGACCACTCCCCCTTATATAGTCTCCCTGGTGCTTGTGAAGTTAATTCAAATGTTTCCGGTGCAGAAATTCCCGATAATGGCGACCACGTGCGTGATAGTGATGAACTCAATGTTAATTCTGACGAAAGTGACAGTTGCGAAGAAAATCTTCCACAGACCGGAAAACGAAAATTTGTGCACAAATTTCGGAACAAGTGGCTAAAGAAATATGATTGGCTTGAGTATGATGAGGCAAGTGGAATAATGAGTTGCAAACTTTGTAAAAGCTGTAACTTTCGTAATACACTGACGACATCTTGCAAGAAGTATAGATCGTCGACTTTGACTAGACATGAGAAATTACTTGACCATAAGACTTCCGAAAAGAACTTGCTTCAACGAAATGACTTTATTACAGCGACAGAAACGGCAATTTCTCGAAAATCAGGAAGTATCGTTGCCGCAATGCGTTGTGCATATTGGCTGTGTAAGGAAGGTGTTGCAAGTTCCAAGTACCCTTCTCTTGTATCATTGTGTAAACTTCAAGGATGTGAAGATATTTTGTCATTAGGTGTTGGTAAAAATGCAACATATACTTCAAGGGAAACTGCTGATGAATTTCAGGATGCATTTGTGGATGTAATCACAGAAGATATTGACATGAAACTTAGGTCATCAGTGTTTAAATCTGTTTTGACAGATGAGAGTACAGACATTAATGTGACAAAAAAGCTTGTTATCTATGGAAGAATGGTGTTTGAAAACATGCAACAAGAAACTATTTTTCTTGGAAACATTGAACTAAAGGGTTCATGAGCAACTGCACAAGTCATTTACAAACACATGAAAGAATTTATGCAGTCAAGAGGAATTGAAATGAGTGACATCATTGCACTTGGCACAGACGGAGCGTCAGTGATGACTGGTAGGAAATCTGGAGTGGCCAAACTCCTGCAGGATGATAGTCCCCATGTTGTAAATATTCATTGTGTGGCACACAGACTAAACTTGTGCACATCAAAGGCAGCTGACGAAGTGGAGTATGTTGGGAAAGTGTTTCAGAAAACTCTTACAGACTTATTTTATTATTTTAAGAAATCAGCATGCAGAGTTGCAGAACTTGCCGAGGTACAGAATTATTGGATGACCCCCAAATAAAAGTAAAGGAAGTCCACGAGATCAGGTGGTTTGCTATGTACAATGCACTTTTCACTGTGTACAAGACATGGAGGTCTCTAGTGAGATATTTCAAAAAGATTGACAAGAAGAGCTCAAAGGAAGAGGAACAACTAGCCAATCTCACAGATTACAAGTTCATTTTCATGCTCCATGTGATGATGGATGTGATCCCCAGGTTTACTGAATTGAGTTTGGTATTCCAAAAAGTAGATCTTGATGTTTCATGTGTGCAGCCTGCAGTTGGGGATGTCTGTCTTGTTTGAAATGTGCACTCAGTGGCAAAGCCACTATCAGCTACTGCTCAAAGATAAAATGATTCTTAAAAAGAAATGACAATGTGATAGCTAAGTACTGGGAGAGAAGTTACATAATTACCAAGCAAAGAAATCAGAGGAAATCAGGGACAAAATTTTGAATGTTTCTTCAAGACAGAGTTGAAAAGAGGTTTCCTAAAGAATCAGTCAGTGTCTCTACTGCTTTTAGTGTCATAGGACTAAGGAGTATAAGCATGCTGTCTGAAGAGGATCTTGTCAACTATGAAAAGGAGGAAATGGAAATTCTGACTAACTTTTATGGTTCTGATCGGACAGGGAATGGAGAATATGTTAGCAAGGCCAAAATTGCCAAAATTGGAACTCTGTGTCAGTGGGACATTTTGAAGAGAGTTGTTCTGAAGGAAAGGTATGCAAGGGACAATTCAGTAAACTTTGGACTGAGATATGTGCACATCACAAGTCCATGTTTCCCAACCTCCTGACCCTAGCTAGGCTTGCTCTTGTAATGCCCTTGCAAACAGCTGATTGTGAACGTGGCTTCAGCTGCCAGAACAACATCCACAACCCTGCAAGAAACAGACTGTGTGCTGAGAGGCTGAACACACTGATGTTGATAAAACTAGAGGGCAAGGAGGTAGATGAGTTTGACTATGTGCGAGCTTTGGAGAAGTGGAAGGAGAAAGTGGACAGGAGAATCTTCAAAGCTTAGACGGCTGAGTTATAGGTGAGATGTCTCATCTAGTCTTTATTCCAAGTATTGCTGTACACCATTGAAGTTAATAAGAAGACATTTCAAAAGACATGATATTGTTTATTGTCTTTATAAGATCGTAACAGTGAGGAGTGACTCACAGAACAGTGGCCCACTGTCAATACATGAGTGACCCACTGATTTTAAAACAGTGGGCCACTTTGACCCACTATGGTTAAATCCTAGATGCAACACTGGTGGACTACATTATCTATTTCCTAATGTTTTATATCATTGTCATCATAAACACATTTAGTATAGAAATACATATAACACAACAAAAAAGCGACATTTAACAGATGTACGTATATGTGCAATGCATCTACCAAAATAAAAGAGAGAACATACGACATTGTAATTGCTATATTGATTACACTCTACCAACTACACTCAAATGATTATTTTATGATGTCACCAAAATTATATTTTTTTCTCTGTGTTGTACGGGATAGGTGTTTGCATAAGCCCGTGGCTTGTTCATCGATCCTCATTTCTTGTATTCCGAAATAAAATATGTTTAAACTAAAAGAGAGAAAAGCCGATGATGTTCACAAGGACGCACAGCATCTTCAAATACCCTTCGAAGATTAGTCTTCGAAGTACAAGAATAGCTCCTCCTTACCAAAATATAACACTATATATGCAAAACACAATAACAATATCCATAATATATCGGTTTAAAAGTCGTCTATCAGTTGTTTTACAGACAATATTTTGAGTATGTAATCATACCAAACAATTTTACTCTTTTTTTCACTCATGAATATGTAAACTCTTCAATATTTCAGTGAGTTGCTGAATTAATCATGAGGGTACCGATCATGGCGATATATCTGACGATGAAGAGATCGTCATCACGTGATCGGTTCAATTGGCAAAAGATGCCATTTCCATGAGCAGATTTTGCCCAGCTCCATGTCAACTGAATATTTGTCACAACTGAATAAACATTTCTGTGTCCTTTCACAGTTTATCCAAACACAAACACGAAATGGAATAATTAGCATTTAATTATGTGTTTTTAAGCGATAATAAAATATTACACCACGGACCATAAAAGCACCGTATGCAGGAAATTGCACAATCGCCGTGTCCACCAGACTGTCAGCCGGCTAAGCTGTCTGCAAGCCCATTATATGTATATACCCCGAAATAACGTGCTGTATTGCATCACACCTGTTGCAGGTCTCCAGTCTCCCACCTGTATATTCAGCGATATCCAACTGCAGTCATAAACTATGCCTGACCGCGTTCGGCCTTGTCTTTATTCCGGCTTAATCATCGCAGGAAAACAGTGTCACGTGTGTGATAGAACGAATTGCGTAATCTAACTGAAATTTAATTGTGTTGCATTCTGTCAAAATATGTGCGAAGACTAATACAAGTCGCCGTACTGAAGAATTTTAAATATGCATTTTCACAATTATACCAAATACATACAAAACATTCAGTGAAGGGTTTATACATTTTCGTTTTTATAACAAATAATGCAATGCTTCCTGGAATAAATATATTTCTTCATTCTGCAGATGACTCCAGGCTGTCCAACCCAACATGCAGGACTGTACCCCACGGTTGGTTGACTTGTACTGTCCAAGCTGGCGTCCAGGAATGAAAACCTTTCTGTTTCACTCAAATACATAGAATACATGTATATGTAAATAAAAAAAGTATCAAATTTTACCTGAAGTTCATCTGATAATGTGTGTCGTTAGTTTTGCTGCAGAAAACGTATTTATGCATGTGTATATATTTCTGCGTCTGGCCGAAGTTACCTGTATAGGTACAGGGTACGTGAAACAACATAGTATTCTTACCTTTAATATACTAGTACTGTGCACACTGTAGGGGCAAGAGGAATGGGGTAGTATCTTCCAGGATGATGCTTGTTAATCAAATCGCCGACGTCATGATACACATTTCTTTCAAAGATGATGATGATGATGATAATTTGTAGATTTGATTTAAACAGTATTTTATTTCCACAAAGACATGTAATATACATTAAACATTAATAAATTACAAAAGGAAAAAGGATCAGCAAACAGGCTGCATCAGCCGTGTATATGCCGTATATATGTGAACCGTCAATACGATCGATATTGGTTCCAATGACACAGGCCAGGTTTACAGGTCTGTTTTCTATAATCGTCTTGAAAATGAAATAATGCACGCTGATACCAGTTAAGATATTCACAAAGATATGTATCATAGCCTTAATTCACACATAAAAAAACGTTTTGGGATGTGTTTACAAAATCCATGTGCATGCCGATGAAACTGGGCGCTTCCGATAACACCTCACACATGAGGGCTTCAGGCTCCATTTGATTGGCTGAAACAGTGTCGCGCACGCTTGCAGGGTATTCTGTAAAACAGCATACACGGCTAATGCGAGCACAAGCTGACATGTATTCTCAGAGATCCAATATCGACACGTCAACAGCATGAGCTGTCGTCAAAAGTCAAAGAAACGGCGCTGCATTTTGATTTATCACTAACTTTGATTAGCACGTGATGTCAACTAAGACTGACAGTGTCTTTATTTCGGATTCAGTACTGAATTCATAGGTTACTTTTACGATTACAAATACGCGAAAATAAGTGAGGTGAACAGGTAAGATTCCGTAGCTGTGTAATGCCGAAATCAAGACACTATGTACAGTTCGGGTAGCCTAGCTGAGAGAAGCGTGCGTTCTTATACAGTCAAGACATGATGCAGGGTCATATCAGATCATGGCATCGGCTACGTGTAGCCGAGACATGCATCATGGGACCCCTCCATTAAAGCGATGGGTAATGTTATCGGTATTGGGATTATGAACACTTATTGACATTTGGCTTTTTATATATATTTTCGGTTGACTGATGTTTTTTCTTCAATTCTGTCGCACATAGTCCCACCTCGTTCAACACGATCACAATATACAAACCATTGTCAAACGTTTACTTAGGACAATCTAAACTAGTTTAAATATTAAAAACTATTTAGGAAATTCGGAATTGAGATCAGTAATATCATTTTAACCAAAACATCTGAGACTTCTATTCATTTGGATACACGATAACAATAATTTTTTCCGCTTTTTAAAAAGCGAGCCGTGTGCTGTATTTGCAGGTGAAGGTACACAATACGTCACTTCCGGAAAATATGCAAATGACTTTTTAGTTGTCATTTATAGTTTGCAAATGACTTTATAGTTGCACGTCGTCATGTGAGCGAAATATTCTCAAGCACGACGTTCAACCCAATTTCACCTCACCTCACCTTTTCGTGGGTTCCAGTTGTCACAAAAGCTATATCATTGTCACTGTGTCTTCGGAGCCTGGGTTCGCTCCTACAAAGCCATCTTAGCTCTACAGGGGCGGTGTGTTAGTCTAGTGGTTAAAGGGTTCGCTCGTCACGCCGAAGGCCTGGGTTCGGATCCCCACATAGGTACAATGTGTAAAGCCCATTTCTGGTGTCCCCCGCTGTGATATTGCTGGAAAATTGCTAAAAGCAGCGTAAAACCATACTCACTCACACTAACACTGAATTTCCCGATTTCCACCCTCCCCCTTTCCTTTGCTTATCTCACCATAAGATGGAAAGTGCCATGTGAAAATATCATGTGTGACCTACGTTAGACATCAGACAAACACAAATAACCATCTTAACCATCAGCTAAAAGTTAATTAAGTTTCAGTTTACAGCTGACATAAAACTTGAATATATTCAAGCAATATTCCAGCAATATTGCGGCGGGGGACACAAGAAATGGGTTTCACATATTGTACCCATTTTGGGAATCGAACCCGGGTCTTCGGCGTGACGAGCGAACGCTTTAATCACTGGGTTACCCCACCGCCCCCGGAAATTCAGACTCTCTTTGGCGGGTAACATTTCCAGTTCCAACCTTTTTCTGATCGTTCTTATTGATTAAACCGAAACCAATATCTCAACATTTATCACCAATATTCGGGGTGGTGGTTAAAGCGTACCCTCATCAACATGAAGACACACACACACATATAGATGTAAGGCCCTTGACGATCCGGGGTAGAATAGGTCTTCAGCAACCCATGCTTGCCGTACAAGGCGACTATGCTTGTCGTAAGAGGCAACTAATGGGATTGGGTAGTCAGGCTCGCTGATTTGGTTGACACATGTCATCGGTTCCCAATTGCGCAGATCGATGCTCATGCTGTTGATCACTGGATTGTCTGGTCCAAACTCGATTATTTACAGACCGCCACCATATAGCTGGAATATTGCTGAGTGCAGCGTAAAACTAAACTCACTCACTCACATAGATGTAATGTTGCTGAAATTTTGCTCAACCCCACTGCAAGTAGTTATTCTCATCTCATGCTGACATCATTCTTCACAGGTCCTTCAGCAAGAAGATTTAAGATATGGTCTTCATATGTTGTACCCATGTGTGAATCGAACCCCACTCTTTGACGTCATGAGCAAATGCATTAACCACTTGGCTACCCACCACACAATGACGATGTTAAATTTGGTTTACACTTTCTCAGTCAAGTAGTAGTTTTGTCAGGTTGAGTCCCACCCAGGATTCGAACCTTCACTCTCAAGAGTTGCCAGCACACAAAGTCAGTGATCTAACCCACTCAGCCACCGCTGCTGCCACTCAAAACATGTCGGACAACTGGTAGTGTAGATCACACTCTGGACAGCAGCTGCCACTCAAACTATGTCGGACAACTGGTAGTGTAGATCACACTCTGGACAGCAACTGCCACTCAAAATATGTCGGACAACTGGTAGTGTAGATCACACTCTGGACAGCAGCTGCCACTCAAAATATGTCGGACAACTGGTAGTGTAGATCACACTCTGGACAGCAGCTGCCACTCAAAATATGTCGGACAACTGGTAGTGTAGATCACACTCTGGACAGAAGGTGCCACTCAAACTATGTCGGACAACTGGTAGTGTAGATCACGCTCTGGACAGAAGCTACCACTCAAAATATGTCGGACAACTGGTAGTGTAGATCACACTCTGGACAGCAGCTGCCACTCAAAATATGTCGGACAACTGGTAGTGTAGATCACACTCTGGACAGCAGCTGCCACTCAAAATATGTCGGACAACTGGTAGTGTAGATCACACTCTGGACAGAAGGTGCCACTCAAACTATGTCGGACAACTGGTAGTGTAGATCACGCTCTGGACAGAAGCTACCACTCAAACTATGTCGGACAACTGGTAGTGTAGATCACACAGGACAGCAGCTGCCACTCAAAATATGTCGGACAACTGGTAGTGTAGATCACGCTCTGGACAGAAGGTGCCACTCAAACTATGTCGGACAACTGGTAGTGTAGATCACACTCTGGACAGCAGCTGCCACTCAAAATATGTCGGATAACTGGTAGTGTAGATCACACTCTGGACAGCAGCTGCCACTCAAACTATGTGGGACAACTGGTAGTGTAGATCACGCTCTGGACAGAAGGTGCCACTCAAACTATGTCGGACAACTGGTAGTGTAGATCACACTCTGGACAGCAGCTGCCACTCAAAATATGTCCGACAACTGGTAGTGTAGATCACACTCTGGACAGAAGGTGCCACTCAAACTATGTCGGACAACTGGTAGTGTAGATCACACTCTGGACAGCAGCTGCCACTCAAAATATGTCGACAACTGGTAGTGTAGATCACACTCTGGACAGCAGCTGCCACTCAAACAATGTCGGACAACTGGTAGTGTAGATCACACTCTGGACAGAAGCTACCACTCAAACTATGGCGGACAACTGGTAGTTTAGATCACACTCTGGACAGCAGCTGCCACTCAAACTATGTCGGACAAGTGGTAGTGTAGATCACACAGGACAGCAGCTGCCACTCAAACTATGTCGGACAACTGGTAGTGTAGATCACACTCTGGACAGCAGCTGCCACTCAAAATATGTCGGATAACTGCTAGTGTAGATCACAGTCTGGACAGCAGCTGCCACTCAAACTATGTCGGACAACTGGTAGTGTAGATCACGCTCTGGACAGCAGCTGCCACTCAAACTATGTCGGACAACTGGTAGTGTAGATCACACTCTGGACAGAAGCTACCACTCAAACTATGTCGGACAACTGGTAGTTTAGATCACACTCTGGACAGCAGCTGCCACTCAAAACATGTCGGACAAGTGGTAGTGTAGATCACACAGGACAGCAGCTGCCACTCAAACTATGTCGGACAACTGGTAGTGTAGATCACACTCTGGACAGCAGCTGCCACTCAAACTATGTCGGACAACTGGTAGTTTAGATCACACTCTGGACAGCAGCTGCCACTCAAACTATGTCGGACAACTGGTAGTGTAGATCACACTCTGGACAGCAGCTGCCACTCAAAATATGTCGGACAACTGGTAGTTTAGATCACACTCTGGACAGAAGCTACCACTCAAACTATGTCGGACAACTGGTAGTTTAGATCACACTCTGGACAGCAGCTGCCACTCAAAACATGTCGGACAACTGGTAGTGTAGATCACACTCTGGACAGCAGCTGCCACTCAAAATATGTCGACAACTGGTAGTGTAGATCACACTCTGGACAGCAGCTGCCACTCAAAATATGTCGGACAAGTGGTAGTGTAGATCACACTCTGGACAGCAGCTGCCACTCAAAATATGTCGACAACTGGTAGTGTAGATCACACTCTGGACAGCAGCTGCCACTCAAACTCTGTCGGACAACTGGTAGTGTAGATCACACTCTGGACAGAAGCTACCACTCAAACTATGTCGGACAACTGGTAGTTTAGATCACACTCTGGACAGCAGCTGCCACTCAAAATATGTCGGACAAGTGGTAGTGTAGATCACACAGGACAGCAGCTGCCACTCAAACTATGTCGGACAACTGGTAGTGTAGATCACACTCTGGACAGCAGCTGCCACTCAAACTATGTGGGACAACTGGTAGTGTAGATCACACTCTGGACAGCAGCTGCCACTCAAACTATGTCGACAACTGGTAGTGTAGATCACACTCTGGACAGCAGCTGCCACTCAAACTATGTCGACAACTGGTAGTGTAGATCACACTCTGGACAGCAGCTGCCACTCAAAATATGTCGGACAAGTGGTAGTGTAGATCACACTTTGGACAGCAGCTGCCACTCAAAATATGTCGGATAACTGCTAGTGTAGATCACAGTCTGGACAGCAGCTGCCACTCAAACTATGTCGGACAACTGGTAGTGTAGATCACGCTCTGGACAGCAGCTGCCACTCAAACTATGTCGGACAACTGGTAGTGTAGATCACACTCTGGACAGCAGCTGCCACTCAAACTATGTGGGACAACTGGTAGTGTAGATCACACTGGACAGCAGCTGCCACTCAAAATATGTCGACAACTGGTAGTGTAGATCACACTCTGGACAGCAGCTGCCACTCAAACTATGTCGGACAACTGGTAGTGTAGATCACACTCTGGACAGAAGCTACCACTCAAACTATGTCGGACAACTGGTAGTTTAGATCACACTCTGGACAGCAGCTGCCACTCAAAACATGTCGGACAAGTGGTAGTGTAGATCACACAGGACAGCAGCTGCCACTCAAACTATGTCGGACAACTGGTAGTTTAGATCACACTCTGGACAGCAGCTGCCACTCAAACTATGTCGACAACTGGTAGTGTAGATCACACTCTGGACAGCAGCTGCCACTCAAACTATGTCGGACAAGTGGTAGTGTAGATCACACTCTGGACAGCAGCTGCCACTCAAAATATGTCGGATAACTGGTAGTGTAGATCACAGTCTGGACAGCAGCTGCCACTCAAACTATGTCGGACAACTGGTAGTGTAGATCACACTCTGGACAGCAGCTGCCACTCAAAATATGTCGACAACTGGTAGTGTAGATCACACTCTGGACAGCAGCTGCCACTCAAACTATGTCGGACAACTGGTAGTTTAGATCACACTCTGGACAGCAGCTGCCACTCAAAATATGTCGGACAAGTGGTAGTGTAGATCACACTCTGGACAGAAGCTGCCTCTCAAACTATGTCGGACAACTGGTAGTGTAGATCACACTCTGGACAGCAGCTGCCACTCAAACTATGTCGGACAACTGGTAGTTTAGATCACACTCTGGACAGCAGCTGCCACTCAAAATATGTCGGACAAGTGGTAGTTTAGATCACACTCTGGACAGCAGCTGCCACTCAAAATATGTCGGACAAGTGGTAGTGTAGATCACACAGGACAGCAGCTGCCACTCAAAATATGTCCGACAACTGGTAGTGTAGATCACACTCTGGACAGCAGCTGCCACTCAAAATATGTCGACAACTGGTAGTGTAGATCACACTCTGGACAGCAGCTGCCACTCAAACTATGTCGGACAACTGGTAGTTTAGATCACACTCTGGACAGCAGCTGCCACTCAAAATATGTCGGACAAGTGGTAGTGTAGATCACACTCTGGACAGAAGCTGCCTCTCAAACTATGTCGGACAACTGGTAGTGTAGATCACACTCTGGACAGCAGCTGCCACTCAAACTATGTCGGACAACTGGTAGTTTAGATCACACTCTGGACAGCAGCTGCCACTCAAAATATGTCGGACAAGTGGTAGTTTAGATCACACTCTGGACAGCAGCTGCCACTCAAAATATGTCGGACAAGTGGTAGTGTAGATCACACAGGACAGCAGCTGCCACTCAAAATATGTCGGACAACTGGTAGTGTAGATCACACTCTGGACAGCAGCTGCCACTCAAAATATGTCCGACAACTGGTAGTGTAGATCACACTCTGGACAGCAGCTGCCACTCAAACTATGTCGGACAACTGGTAGTGTAGATCACACTCTGGACAGAAGGTGCCACTCAAACTATGTCGGACAACTGGTAGTGTAGATCACACTCTGGACAGAAGCTACCACTCAAAATATGTCGGACAACTGGTAGTGTAGATCACACTCTGGACAGCAGCTGCCACTCAAAATATGTCGGACAACTGGTAGTGTAGATCACACTCTGGACAGAAGCTACCACTCAAAATATGTCGGACAACTGGTAGTGTAGATCACACTCTGGACAGAAGCTACCACTCAAAATATGTCGGATAACTGGTAGTGTAGATCACACTCTGGACAGCAGCTGCCACTCAAACTATGTCGGACAACTGGTACTGTAGATCACACTCGGGACAGCAGCTGCCACTCAAACTATGTCGGACAACTGGTAGTGTAGATCACACTCTGGACAGCAGCTGCCACTCAAAATATGTCGGACAACTGGTAGTGTAAATCACACTCTGGACAGCAGCTGTGTACACTAGGCCAAGGGGGTGGTTCCTTCATTTGAATGCAATTTGTTGCATAATTTTAATGCGTGAGTTTGAGTGAGTGAGTTTAGTTTCACTCTGCACTCAGCAATATTTCAGCTATATGGCGGCAGTCTGTAAATAATCAAATCTGGACCAGACAACCCAGTGATCAACAGCATGAGCATCGATCTGTGCAATTGGGAACCGATGACCTGTCAACCAAGTCAGTGAGCAAACCACCCGATCCTGTAAGTCGCCTCTTACGACAAACATGGGTTACTGAAGATTGATATTTAAACCCGGACCTTCATGATTTATACTATCAAGGAATAATTACATGGCAAATCTAGAGGGTAATAATAATCATATAAACATAATTATGATATTAATGGCTATATGAGTCTTAAAAATCAAAGGTGTTGCATACTTTGAGGACCCCTCTGCTGAATGAGCATTGGCAACGCTCCCACTGCCAATGACTATGAATATACAATTCCAATTAGAAATTGGTCAAATGTAACATGTCATATTTGTGATTTTGTTAAGTCTCATTCGGGATTCGAACCCTCTCTGACTGAGAAAGTTTAATTACAAATATAACGTGTTACATTTGATCTCTTTCCCAAACGGCATTGTGTATTCACACATGGACACTTCTTGATAAACCAATCACAGGATTGTCTGGTCTTGAATATTTACAGAGGCTTTCGTTTTTCACTTGGTTTAAAGGTCCCCTGTCATTTACAAACAAAACATATCCATCAAAAGAAGTGAAAACTGGCAAACAAGAACACATTTTGATTTTCTTAAATAAATTTTATTTACAAATTATATTTACAAATAAAAATTCAGGAAGCAGGTTGTTAATGAAGACAGCTGGGGTCACCTTAGACTGTTGTTGAGGTATTGGACAAACATGTTCGCAAGTCGCGCGGTATCCTCGACTGGGTGCATCTTGGTGTACGTGATGAACTGACGACGCTGCCGATGTAACTCGGACAGAGTTATCGTTCTTGTTAGCTCCATCTGGCCTTCTTAAGGAAATCAAACAACGGGACTTCTGGAGAGACATTCTCACTTTAAAACTGATATTGAATAAATTAATATTTACCACAGCCTGTATTAAATTTTGTTTGTTGTTAAATGTCTCACACAGCAACATTCCAGCTATATGGTGAAGTATGTAAATAATCGAATCTGGTGAGGTGAGGTGAAATTGGGTTTTAGGTCGTGCTTGAGAATATTTCGCTCATATGACGACGTGCATGCGTGTGTATGTGTATGTGCGGCTGCTTGTACTAGCCCAGACTTAAGCTGGTTTATAGTGCTAGCCCACTGAGATACCATGCCACAGTGAAGCATGAATACCCCACTCAGACACATTATACTGACTCCAAGCCGACCAGTCCTCGTTGTACCCATTAATGCCGAGCGCCAGGCAGGGACCAACAAGTACCATATTTTAACGACTTTTAGTATGACGCGGTCGGGGATCGAACCCACGACCTTCCGCTCTCTGGGTGGACGCTCTAACAACTACACCACGGAGGTGGTTTAATCAAATCTGGACCAGACAATCCTGTGATCGACAGCATGAGCATAGATCTACACAATTGGGAACCAATGACATGTGTCAACCAAGTCAGCGAGCCTGACCACCCGATCCCGTTAGTCACCTCTTACGACAAGCAAGGGTTACTGAAGGTATATCTAACCCGGGCCTTCACGGGTAAATTCAAAAGAAAGGCTGTGTTAGTGATGTGTATATTTTCGTCAACAAACAGTTGCCTATTGTTAAAACGAACTCAGAGGGACCGCTTATTTTCGTTCGTTACAGCCGTAGTTCGTTACACGCATTTCCGACTAAAATATACCTGAAGTGTCAGGACCCCCAAACAGTTCGTTGCTGAAGACCAATTCTAACCCAGATCTTCACGGGCTACAATTAGATATGTCCTCAGGACGTCAATGGCTGAATGGGACTGTCTGGTCCAGGCTAGACTATGTACAGATTGATGTATACATAGATATTTACTGTCATTTAACACGAATATTGCTTGTAGTGGTGTTATTCAACAAGGAACAGATTACAAGCCACAGTCATACAGCAGACTGACTGACTGAGTTTGGTTTTACGCCGCTTTTAGCAATATTCCAGCAACATCCCGGCGGGGGACACCAGAAATTCACACATTGTGCCCATGTGGGGTCATACAGCAGAAATATTGTAGAGTGTGGCATTAAACATTTCACATCAACATCTGAAATAGATCTTGATGGTACAATAAGGATACTTTCTCTGTGGCTCCTGGAATGGTAATCTTGTCTCCAGGCAGACCCATCTTCTGTGCTTCCATTACCGCCTGAAAGTGAGGAACTTTCAATTAATCCCCAAGTGGGAAATATCTTCCTGTTATCAATACATTATGGTAACAAAATCCAAGAAAGCAGCCACTAGCCCAAAGACAAAAGCGAGTCAAATTTTCTCTGGTAAGCTATTCCATATATAAACATTGAAAATGAAAAGAATGCCAAAATTTCATAAGTAAGGCAATTTCATAAGTCTTGAAATAAAGGTTCATGACAATAACTATTTTTACCGTCAGCTAAATTTGATAATAATTATTAATCTTATATCTTTAGCTTTTTTCTTTTAATTAATATCATTATCATCAAGTACAATCCATATTCAGTGGCATTCATTTTCCATTCATAAACTACATTCATTCACTACACCATTTCAGTACTTTATAGAACCCTCATATTACTTTATTGACCATAGTCCCCACTCAAAGTAAATCCTAGAACAGTATTTTTAGTTACATCCTAGAACAGTATTTTTAGGTACATCCTAGAACAGTATTGTTAGTTACATCCTAGAACAGTATTTTCAGTTACATCCTAGAACAGTATTTTTAGTTACATCCTAGAACAGTATTTTTAGTTACATCCTAGAACAGTATTTTTAGTTACATCCTAGAACAGTATTTTTAGTTACCTCCTAGAACAGTATTTTTAGTTACATCCTAGAACAGTATTTTTAGTTACATCCTAGAACAGTATTTTTAGTTACATCCTAGAACAGTATTTTTAGTTACATCCTAGAACAGTATTTTTAGTTACCTCCTAGAACAGTATTTTTAGTTACATCCTAGAACAGTATTTTTAGTTACATCCTAGAACAGTATTTTTAGTTACATCTTACATCCTAGAACAGTATTTTTAGTTACATCCTAGAACAGTATTTTTAGTTACATCCTAGAACAGTATTTTTAGTTACATCTTAGAACAGTATTTTTAGTTACATCTCAGCATCTCAGTATGATGCTGGATGAGTGAGTGAGTTTAGTTTACGCCGCACCCAGTAATATTCCAGCTATAAGGCGGCGGTCTGTAAATAATTGAGTCTGAACCAGACAATCCAGTGATCAACAGCATGAGCATCGATCTACGCCATTGGAATACGATGACGTGTCAAAAAACCGAGCCTGACCACTCGATCCTGTTAGTCGCCTCTTACGACAAGCATGGGTTACTGAAGATCAATTCTAACCTGGATCTTCACGGGTGGATGCTGGATGAAAGTCTGAGTTTGAATATAGGTTTGTCAGCACCATATCCAACTGTACTGGTAATGTTTGCAAAGTGTTTCATGTCCTAAGCGGCCTTCACACAGCAAACTTGATGACACATCTTGTCAAACTCAACTTAGAGAGTGTGAACATTCCAACAACTCGCCACCAACACCGATTTCAGAGTTGTCAAACTGTTTTTGATAAATAGGGTCAGTCTCTATTCTCACCAACTATTCCATCAACCTTTTGGTGTTGTCAAACTCGAGTTTGATGTGTGAACAATTGTCAAACCCGTGTTGTTCAGAAACAACCAATCGCAATCAACGAACTTGTCACATGAAGTTTTGCCGTCTGGTCAACTCGACAACGTGTTTGACAAGTGAAAACATGAGTTTGATAACTTTAAAAATTCTAACAACATGTGTTGTCAAACTTAAGTTTGCCGTGTGAAGGCCACTTAAGACATGAAACACTTTGCAAAAATTATCAGTACAGTTGGACAAACCTAAAAACATAAGATGTTCAAACCCACTATCAGGTTTCCTAGGTTTTTAGCATGTCCAAGGGATGTAACTCTGTCTGGAAACTAGAAGCCATACATGCATTAGTGATAATGTTGTACCAATGTGGGGAAGTAAACTCAGAACATTATTAAGTTTTCAACATGCCCCTGGTCCTGACAAACAGGGATAAACATCAGAGATTCAAACCCACAAATACAGCATCCTGGCATGACAGGGGAGACAACTCTGCTCAAGTGTGGTGCTTTAACTAGTTGTACACAAGCAAGTGTCAGCCTAGCACAAATATTTACTGAGTGAGTATGGTTTTACATCGCTTTTCGCAATATTTCAGCAACATCACGGCGGGGGACACCAGAAATGGGCTTCACACATTGTGCCCATGTGGGGATTCGAACACGGGTCTTCGGCGTGACGAACAGATGCCTTAACCATTAGGCTAGCCGACCGCACCAAATATGTACTGAGAATCTCACAATAAGAAGGAAAGAAATACGTGAAAATATCATGTTTGACCTATGTTAGATTTCAGACAAACAGAAATAGGCATTAAACATCTTAACAAGCAGCTAAAAATTAATTAATTTTCATTTTACAGCTGACATAAAACTTGATAACATTCATCTCCCCGTTGTGTAAGCAATGTGACAACTGACAATGAGAATATACCGTATTCACCATAATAAGTGCCCTGGGGCCCGTTTCACAAAGCTCTCGTAAGCCTAAGATCTCGTAACTTTTCTCGTAGCATTCGTGCCTCCTATACTGTAACATAGGGAGTATGAATGCTACGAGAAAAGTTACGAGATCTTAGGCTTATGAGAGCTTTGTGAAATGGGGCCCTGGGTATTAAGAAAGTAACAAAGTGGGTTGCCTATTACCACCATACCAAGTGAGTAAAATTTATTTTCAGAGTTTGAGAAAAAGTGAAAAAAACTGTTAAGAGATGAAAACAACTCAAAAGTTCTTAATACCAGTTACTAGGCAGTAAGATACGGGTTGTATACTAATGTTTTCAGTAATTTTTACAAGAAAAACATGACATAACATATGTTACATTTGGGATTACACTTTCTTACAGTGCGTTTGGCTCAAAAGCGGACCGATGAATTGCAGTCTAACTCGAAAACTAATAAACATATAATACTCAATGAAACGCTGATCATAATCAAAACATCAGACAAACTCTGTGATTTGTTTACAGAATTTATGTCCTAAAAATATAAAAGTTGTTTAACAAACTATCATTAAAATATTGACACAGTTCACTATTTGTTACGAGGGAGGAGTGCAGAGAAAGGGATAGCCAGGTGTTAGAGAAGCATGTGCACAAGTGCCGACAAAGTCATTGATTCATGAACCTGTGCTGTGCCGTCTCCATCCTTTCTCGCACACCTGGCTGTCCCTTTCTATTTTTAGGACATAAATTCTGCAAAAACCTCACAGAGTTGGTCTGATGTTTTGATTATGATCAGTGTTTCATTGAGTATTATATGTTTATTAATTTTTTAGTTAGATTGCAATTCATCGGTCCGCTTTTGAGCCAAACGGACTATAGTAAAGTATAGATTCTAAGTACTTTTGTTGGGTTGAGTCCCATCCGGGTACAGGGCTCCAGATAATTTTTCAACATCAGGAGTATGTACTCCTGATGTTTTCAGTATAGGAGTACTGGAAAAACTTTACAAATACAATACTGAATGGAATTTAATGGCGCATCAGTAATCTTGTGTTTTGTTTCATATATGCACCACAACATTGCTACTCTTGTCTAAACATGTCAATAAACAAAAATACAATACTTTTCCAGATAAGTACGTCTGAAAATTATTCTAAGACCGTACACCATTGCTGTGGTGCATATCTGCTACGTTTTCTAAATTATTTCCTACCCTATCATGCATATTTTTTATCCGTATATACGCCGTTACGGCCCTTATCTGGAGCCCTGTTGGTCTAGATTTGGTCAGGGATGCTTACAGCAATGTGCTTGATGCTGTGAATAAAGCCAGCCAATAATCATTATTGTCAGTCTGAGAATGCCATGGCAACGTACCGACTGTGTTGACTGATTTGGGGGTGGCGGCTTCCGATCAAACAGCGCCTGGCAGATCTGGTCACCTGGGAGGTCATCGTCCACCTGGACAACAAACAGAGGAGTGTCCCATCTCGTACTAGGGTTGGGGGACTCAAACCTCATCACCAGCCCATCAAAGCTGGAACATACCATCAAGACACGATACATTCATCACCAGCCCATCAAGACATGATACATCCATCACCTGCCCATCAAGACATGATACATTCATCACCAGCCCATCAAGACATGATACATCCATCACCAGCCCATCAAGACATGATACATCCATCACCAGCCCATCAAGACATGATACATCCATCACCTGCCCATCAAGACATGATACATCCATCACCAGCCCATCAAGACATGATACATCCATCACCAGCCCATCAAGACATGATACATCCATCACCAGCCCATCAAGACATGATACATCCATCACCTGCCCATCAAGACATGATACATTCATCACCTGCCCATCAAGACATGATACATCCATCACCAGCCCATCAAGACATGATACATCCATCACCAGCCCATCAAGACATGATACATCCATCACCTGCCCATCAAGACATGATACATTCATCACCAGCCCATCAAGACATGATACATCCATCACCAGCCCATCAAGACATGATACATTCATCACCTGCCCATCAAGACATGATACATCCATCACCAGCCCATCAAGACATGATACATCCATCACCAGCCCATCAAGACATGATACATTCATCACCAGCCCATCAAGACATGATACATCCATCACCAGCCCATCAAGACATGATACATCCATCACCTGCCCATCAAGACATGATACATCCATCACCAGCCCATCAAGACATGATACATTCATCACCTGCCCATCAAGACATGATACATCCATCACCAGCCCATCAAGACATGATACATCCATCACCAGCCCATCAAGACATGATACATCCATCACCAGCCCATCAAGACATGATACATCCATCACCAGCCCATCAAGACATGATACATCCATCACCAGCCCATCAAGACATGATACATTCATCACCTGCCCATCAAGACATGATACATCCATCACCTGCCCATCAAGACATGATACATTCATCACCAGCCCATCAAGACATGATAAATCCATCACCTGCCCATCAAGACATGATACATCCATCACCAGCCCATCAAGACATGATACATTCATCACCAGCCCATCAAAGCTGGAACACACCATCAAGACATGATACATTCATCACCAGCCCATCAAGACATGATACATTCATCACCAGCCCATCAAGACATGATACATCCATCACCAGCCCATCAAGACATGATACATCCATCACCAGCCCATCAAGACATGATACATCCATCACCAGCCCATCAAGACATGATACATTCATCACCTGCCCATCAAGACATGATACATCCATCACCAGCCCATCAAGACATGATACATTCATCACCAGCCCATCAAGACATGATACATCCATCACCAGCCCATCAAGACATGATACATCCATCACCAGCCCATCAAGACATGATACATTCATCACCAGCCCATCAAGACATGATACATTCATCACCAGCCCATCAAGACATGATACATTCATCACCTGCTCTTCAAGACATGATACATTCATCACCAGCCCATCAAGACATGATACATCCATCACCAGCCCATCAAGACATGATACATTCATCACCAGCCCATCAAGACATGATACATTCATCACCTGCTCTTCAAGACATGATACATTCATCACCTGCCCATCAAGACATGATACATCCATCACCAGCCCATCAAGACATGATACATTCATCACCAGCCCATCAAGACATGATACATCCATCACCAGCCCATCAAGACATGATACATCCATCACCAGCCCATCAAGACATGATACATTCATCACCTGCCCATCAAGACATGATACATTCATCACCAGCTTTTAAATACAACCATTTCTGGTGTAGACATTACAAAAAATAGCAAACTATCACCAACGACTGAAGGTCTAAGGACCAATGGAGCGATTGATTGATTGATGATTGATTGCTTGTTTGAGTGAGTGAGTTTGGTTTTATGCCAGCAATATCACGTGGGGGACACAAAAAATGGGTTTCACACATTGAACCGATGTGGAGAATCGAACAAAAGGTCTTTGGCGTGACGGGCGAAC
The DNA here is from genome assembly GCF_003918875.1 of Haliotis rubra. Classification (NCBI taxonomy): domain Eukaryota; kingdom Metazoa; phylum Mollusca; class Gastropoda; order Lepetellida; family Haliotidae; genus Haliotis; species Haliotis rubra. Next base: position 86,005 of record NW_025767396.1, on the reverse strand, counting down.
GCTTTAACCACTAAGCTACCCCACTACCCCCTAAGGACCAATGGAACTTTCAGTACCTATGCTTCCTGCATGGATTTACACAATCACTTCAGACATTGGCGTTTGATCTATATACAAAACCTGTGTGTGTGCGTGTCTGTTGGGGTTTGTTGGGTCTCAATATCTACTATACCATTTATATCATGGCAGGCTGATAAAATAAAATCTGGGTAACACAAACGATTTGATTTGTGCAATATTTACTGACACCACTTACCATGAAAGGTTTCATTCCACTGATGAGTTGGTCTGTTGTTTAACGCCGCACTCAGCAATATTCCAGCTATATGGCAGGTGTCTGTAAATAATTGAGTCTGGACCAGACAATCCAGTGATCAATGTCATGAGCATCAACATACGCAACTGGGATATGATGGCATGTGTCAACCAAGTCCCTCAATCCCATTAGTCGTCTCTTACGACAAACCTGGGTTACTGAAGCTCAATTTTAACAGTGTAAGAATCAAGGAGACTCACATTTCCTGGGTGTATCTGTCTGGCTCATTCCTCTGCAGATTGAACTCTGACGCACGATCCGAACTGATATCACAGAATATCTGAAAATGAATCTTATTTAGATTTTGATTCTCAACAACATGTAGGGATGAATAACAACTGTGTTTTTTTATGTTGCAGAAACATTGGTACATTTTCTGTTAAATTTGACATGAGTGAGTGAGTTAGTTCAGTTTTACGCCGCTTTTAACCATATTTCAGCTATATCACGGCGGGGGACACCAGAAATGGGCTTCACACATTGTACCCATGTGGGGAATTGAACCCGGGTATTCGGCGTGACAAGAGAACGCTTTAGCCACTAGGCTACCCCAACGCGCAAATTTGACACGATGTGAAGAAATATAGATACTACTGTAAAGTTTTGGGATCTTATTGCTTTTTTTTCTGCCGCACTCAGCTAATGCCAATCAAACAGAACAGATCGCACCCAGCAATAGTACAAATGTAGGTAAGTAAATAATCAATTTTGGACAGGACAAACCAATGAGCTACATCATGAGCATTCAACAACCAAAAGAAACACATTGACCTGTATCAGCCAAGTCAGTGAGTCTGACCACCCGACACCGTTGGTCAATTTGTATGCCTTCATTATCTCAACAATGCATTGGTGGGAATAACAAAAATGAAAATTAATGCTAAATAATTCAATACAAAATAAATAGTTGCTAGCTTTCCCTATAGACACGGTGATGTGTACGTGTGTACTTGAAACATCATTTATGGGTTTTACTAATTATATTTTGCTCATATTTACATGAAGGAAACAAAGAAAGAAAGCTCAATTTTAAATTTTACGAAAATTCTGTTTCCATCCGTGACTGACACAATATATATGTATGCATATCAACTAGTGTTGGGAATTGGTTGAAATCTCACAATTGAAGAGTGATTCATTACCAACAAACAATCATCGAAAAAAATTGGTTAGCGTCATATTTCAGATTTTCCTATCCAGGTCGTTATTGCAGATATGTAAAACATGATGCAACTTGCTACTTTAAAGTGATGACTAATATATCATGAACATAAACTTCCCGGAGTCTTCAAAAAATATATTCAGTCATGGCTTTTCAGTTAGTGAAGTGAGTTATAAACACGTTTTCATGCCCTGACAACTTCTACGATATGTTCCATTGTCAAGTATTTCAAAGACTACAAGAGTAGTTCCAAAATTGTTTATGTTCGATTATGAGAACATGTGATCGAGTGCTTGGTCGTTTGGTTACTGCGACCAATCTTCGATTATTTCAATTAATCGGACCACTACTAATATCAACACTAAGCTATTGACTCGGTGCCAGAGAACATTTACATTTTAAGATCACCATTGTTAGGATGAATAATGCAAAGGCACAACATCCTCCATTAAACATTAAATGGTTAAGTATAGTTCATACTTTGCAATGCGTTGATTCAATGCAGACAGAGATAGGAATTTCTTTATCTATGTACGTATAAAATGACGAATAATGTTATTAATAAAAGGTGTCCAACAGAATCAGGTGGTCAGGCTCGCTGATTTCACAGACACATGTTATAGTATCCCAATTGCGCAGACCGATGCTTATGCTATTGATCACTGGATTGTCTGATCCAGACTCAATTATTTACAGACTGCTGACATATAGCTGGAATATTGCTGAGTGTGGCATTAAACAACAAAACAACAAACCAACCAACCAATCCTTTTAATTCAGTGCTCATGATGTTGATCACTGGAATGTCTGGTATATACCTCACTATTTACACACAACCATCATACAGCTAGAAAATTGCTGAGCAGCATTAGGCAACAAACAAACAAACAAACAACAACCTTTTTCAAAACGCTGTGCAGGGCTCCAGATAAGGGCCGTATCGGCGTATGTTGTACGAATAAAAATATGCACGATACGGTAGGAAATATTTTAGAAAACGTAGCAGATACGCAGCACAGCAATGGTGTACGGTCTTAGAATCATTTGCAGACGTATTTATCTGACAAAGTATTGTTTTATTGTTTATTGACTTGTTTACACAAGAGTAGCAATGTTGTGGCGCAAATATGAAACGAAACACAGGGTTACTGGGACTCCATTAAATTCCATTCAGTACTCTAAATGTACTCTTACGTTTTTCCAGTACTCCTATATTGAAAAAATAAGGAGTACGTACTCCTGGTGTTTAAAGATTATCTGGAGCCCTGGTTGTGTCATCAATTGTTATTTATGAAATTGAACATGTTATCGTTTCACTTACAACACAATGGGGGGTGTGGCAGGCCTTTGTTACACAGAACAACTCATAGCGGAAACCTGAAAGATCAAACAACAACATTCACGAAAAAACATCTTGGGCAAACAAAATCGAAACACTTCTCACAATGCAGAGGCCCAGATAAGCTGCGTATCCGGGTAAAATATGCATAGAAAATTTGCAATTACACATTGAAAAAATAATTGTTGCGTACCAACTACGCATTTAAAATGTCAGATATGCAAAAAGTTTAAAACAAGTGCGTACAGAATATATCTATAAAAATCGCTTGTGCAATGAAAAAGACATTGATTGCTATCAAGTTGTACTGTTAGTATAGTATGAGTGATTTTTATGAAATCATTTTCATTATATTTAAGTTTGTTTTGATTAGGTATGACATAAGGCAGAACATACCTGCTTAGTAAACTTACTCAACGACGTAATACTTAGGTGAGTAAAATGACTGAAATACGCACATATTTGAAAGCAGTGGGTAACGGAAAATGAAACCACTCAACATTCATAATACCCACTCCAAAAAAATACAGTGGATACAGTACCCACATGAGCTAAATCTTATCTGGAGCTCTGCAATGTATTTTAACATGTTAAGTGAGAGAAACAAGCAAATACTGAATGGCAGCAGATTCTACAAATCTCACAAGGACAAGTGACCCAATCCTCTGACCATCCATAATCAAAATCTACATGAAAGAGTTAGGTCCCTTTAGTTTGTCAGGATCATCTGTTTGTGGGTTCGATCATATTCATTCTTGCTTGATGCATAAACACACAACTTAAAATACCATAATTGAAACCAGTGGAAAAAATCATCTCAAAAACACCAAAACAGAATATGACTTTTCTTTGTCTGATTGTCAGACTGTCTCAGCCTACCTTTTATGTAATTCAAGGAGTCAAGAATGACTACATCTTCTTTGTTCAGTAACCTGAAAAGACAAAACATGTGTCTGGACTGAATCACAAGCATCATCCATCAATATCTCTATAATACTACTCACACTTTGCTAAGGATCACAAAAATTCACAACTTCACTTAAACGCAGATTGAGTGCACCAGAAACCTATGATCAAGGGTTCCCATGCAGGTTTGCTTCATATATCCCGGTGTCAGGGGTTTTCGACGACGTAAGACAAAAACGTAATTATATCTGTAATATCATTTACAGTTTTTATTTTACTAACCTCGGGTGATAAAGGATATATTCATCTATTTCACACAAAAATATCAAGTGTTTCCTACAAAAATAGCGTTGATGACATCGCATCGGCGATGGCCGCTCGTAACATCCGGGTATTTTGTATGGGTTTTCGACGATGAGCCATACTTTTTGCTCCGCACTGCGAGGGAGTGTTGTGATAATCTGACTTCCTATTTATATATTGCCTGTCACCAGTCAGGAATGATCTTACTGAATTTTCGCTTGCTATTTTTTGTTATAAAGGCAACTGATTTTGCATCTAAAGTGGTATTAACGATCTCGGGTAAATCATATTGATGTTTGTTTGCTTTTTATATAACTTTACTTCCCGATTTCCATTGTCAATGAAACTTCTCATGACAGCGACTGGGCACCCACCCTACCAGTGAAACTGTTTGTGCACTCCAATCGCACATGTACTCACCCGATATAGCGCGAGCAATACAATCGTCAAAATCACCAGAACGTCGAATTCAGCTCGTGTTGGGATACATTTTTTAGGATTTTCTTGACCAACAACTAATCAAAATGCCTCTAATAAAGTTTAATTCAATTAAAACAATCATCCCATAACGCTGTTATAAACTTGAGTTTAGTTTTACGCAGCATTTATCCATATACCAGCTATATAACACCAGAAATGGGCTTCACACATTGTACCCATATAGGGAATCAAACCTAGGAACACTCTAACCACAGGGCTACCCCACCACTCCGAAAATAATACCTGATTTGATTGAAAGGACATTTATTTTGTGGCATATTTATCACATAAATGGCACAGGCAACACCTGGGTAAGAGTTCCTCCCGTTCCCCCATCCCAAATAATATGTATAAATATTCTAGAATTATAAACAAAACTTAACACAACAATTACTAGAGAACTCACAAAATGATTAAAAGTCCAAAATTTAAGTTAGGGCTAGGTTTAGAGTTTGGTTTAGAGTTGGGGGAACGGAAGGAACTCTTTCCAACACCTGTAACTGCCACAACATGAACTCTCCCTTCTTTTGTCAAATGGTGGCAGATAATGCCATGACGCAAGCACAAGATGATTTTATGTACGCTTCATATGGTTACAATCTGTGGAGACGATTTGCACCCACCTCTGAGCTGTTGACTTTAGCGAGCCCCGTACTTCTTTCTCTCGTCTGGAATCTGTGAGCACAATAACAACGTGTTGTCATATTAATCACACAACAGAAATATTCACGGTTAGTCCTTGAATGTGCTAAATACAACCATTTTCAGTATTCATTTCAGTAGAATGAATGACACGCGGCTCTCGGCTAGGTCGCTTACAACATGAATTTTCCTGCTCGGATAATTTGCTTCTATGTGTCTCTTTAGTTCGTTTGCTCGCTTAGTCTTGCCGCTCGATGGAAAACCACACAAAACTACTAAAGGCATGATGACAATATTTTTACCGGAAGTTTACTGCAGTATAGAGTTATCCTACTTCCGCCAGATGCTGCATGTGATTGGTGGTCGCCAGATTTGGCGCCAGATTTGGGGTCAGATTCATCTACCGCCAAGATCCAGGGAAGGCGTGACACTGACACCTCTGTCAAGAAAGTTCTGCAAAATGCCCACTGATAATGTCACACTCCAGTTTGCCAAACTGACAGAGAATGGCCGTGCACCAACAAGAGGATCCCAAATATGCCGCAGGATACGATTTGTACAGGTAACACCTTATTTCTGATCCACCCTCCTTGCTTGGATCGATGGAGTCTTGCAATTGATTATAGGAAAAAGTACCGGAAAAAAGTCCTCCGGAATAAGAGTCCTATTATTGTGAAAACAGATTAAATGGATGTTGACATCAAAGTTATTTTTGAGAAAAGTGATTGTGTATTAAAGACAAGAATTAAATATACAGTCAGTGGCCAAAAGTCTGTTCGCACCGGTGACGTCACGGCTATTTCTAGCGGAGTCGGGTCCCCTTTTAAAATTCGCGTATCTATGTAAATAATAAAGGTACTCACCTCAAATTTTCAGAATTTAGAGATATGACCCTGTGCTCTTAGGACATCTCGGAGTCGTCTTGGTAAACTGTCATATAGACGACGAATGTAAACGGGACTAAGCCCAGTCCAAATGTCATTCACCACACGGATGAGATCTTGTCTGGAGTTAATATGTCACCTAATCTGGCTTTGAGTTGATATTTAACAGTTTTCCATACATTTTCAATGATATTGAGATCTGGACTTTGTGGGGGCCACGGCAAAGTCGGAATATGATTTTCCTGTTTCCAACGGTTAGCCCGAATGGACACATGACAAGGGGCATTGTCTTCTTGGAAAATCCCAATTGCGGTTGACAAAATGCCTGGCAACTACAGGCCACAAGTGGTTATCAAGAATGGCAATGTACTTATCAGTGTTCATGTTGCCATCAACGACAGTTAAAGTTCCCACTCCATACGCAGACACACACCCCCAAAACATCACTGAAAACTTCGAATTTCGTTCATGATCGGTACGAACCCCCAAACAATCGGGTCGTAACCGCTCATGCGACTTTCTCCACACATAAACTTTTCTGTCAATCCCGATCTGGACTTGTCTCATCACTGAAAATGACATTATCCCACTCATTTCTTCCCCAATGCAATTTGTCCGACAAAATCGGAGTCTCTTCTCTCTGTTAACACGAGAAATGGTGATTTTCTTGCTTACCACATGTCTACGGTACCCCTCAATGAACAATCTTCTTCTGACAGTGCGAGAAGACAGAGTAGTCTGTCCCTGATTGTTATATTTTGCTGTCAAATCCCCAAGTGTTTGCCGGCGATTTCTTTTCACAAGACGAAAAAACCGTCGTTCGCTTCTTGGTGACGATTTTCGGGGCCGCCCACTTCTCGGCAACGATTTAACTGAACCTCGCTCCCGAAAACGTTTTAAAATTTTCTGAATTGTTCTTGGGTTTATACCTGTCAAATCAGCAATTTTGTAGCTTGATTGGCCTTGCTGTTTCAAGTCAACAATTAAATTTCTTTGGTCAGGTGTCAATTCTCGGTTGACAGGCGGCATGATAGCAGACGACAAAAATATAAACAAAGCAAGGGAGATAATCGCATATGATCGGTGCTAAACATATTTTGTGACCTGTGAAATTTGTACCCCAAATCACATTACGATTGGTGGCTTATCAGCACGGCGAAACGCTCTCAAAGTCAACCTAGCCCTCAAAACATGGGCAACGTAACATGTTTTGCGAACAGACTTTTGGCCACTGACTGTATAACCAAGAACAATGATATTTTACCTGGGCATTCAAATCCAGGATTTAGCTTGAGTTCTGACATTTGATGTGAGCAAAGTCTTGCAAATTGTCAATTTTCAGTGCAATGTGAAGTGCCTATGTGAAAGTCCTGCAAATGTATCATTGCAGATGCAATTTTTTTTCAATTTACATTGTTGTATGTGAAAGTGTCTATGTGAATAAAGTAAAAAAATTATAAGTCCTGCAAATGTAGTTTGTCAATTTACATTGTTGCATGTGAATAAAGTATTAAAAACCCGAATATCTAAGTTTTTTTCTGAACATTTGTTATAAAAACATAAGAGTAGGACTTCCCTAGGCAAATTTCGTACTTTTTTACCGGTGCTTTTTTTTCCGAGGACATTTTTTTCCTAACACCTTGCAATTAAGCGTGCACTATTTCAGATGTTTTTATAAGCTGCATTTTTAGGATCGAGCTAGACCAATGTTAACTAGTCGAAGGTCGAATAGAATTTTAATTTCAAACTATTTGGGACAGTATTGTATGGACAAGCAGACAGTCAAAATTTCCAACCCCTAAACTACACAATTTTTAATGGGTGGCTATATAGGTTGTACAATTGATATTTTTCTTAGCTTTTCCTATACCTAATCATGGTAGTCTTAGTTTAAACAATGTTCACGAATGGTGTTTCAAAGTCACAGGACATTAGGTCCTGCAGGCTTCAGATATCTGGCCCATTGAAAATTCACAGGACCCATAGAATAAAAATTAAACACACATTTCAGATTTAAAATTTCTTATAATTGGCATTTAAAGTTACTAACAAACATAAGATTTATAATTCTAAGATGCCTAGCGGTTAGAACAATCGAAAAAAAACCCCATTATCAGACAATAAAGGTACAGTTTTTTGATGACATAACAATTGAATGACGTTATCCCGTCACTGCGCCATTCTAGTGTGCCCCCTCGTAATCGAACCATTTTACATTACGTCACAATGTAAGCGGCGTCACAATGCATGTCAGTTGTCATCGCCTCGTACGGCCTCCTACAGTAAACTACACCGTTGCATCCAGTTTCTTGGTTTGCTGTTGCTTCACGCAGCTAACATCACTGGTGGAAACATTACGTTTATGTTTTACGACGGTCATTTCGACTGCCAAGTTTTCAGCGACACGGTAACGTTCGTAATGTTTACTTTCCCACAATGCAATTGTGGAATGTCGCTTGACTACTCAACTTCCTCTGGATGTACTGATCTAAACTTACGCTGGTAGTAGAAATGCAACGTTCATATTGCCCCATATGGTTTAAGTTAATGACAGATGTAATTAAAATAATTCAGAGAAGATATTTAATCCGAAAGTAAACCGTCATCAAACTGTTATCATTTGTTTTTTTTACAGGTAACGTTCGTCTTAACGTAGGGGGCAGACACATCAATAGAACAGCCCGCCAGTTAGCCATGTGCGAGGATTCTTAATTTAGGTCACCGACACCGTCGTTTGTTTTCTGCCTTAAATTAATCGTAATTATCTTTAGAAAGTATCAAATTTGGCATCTTAGAAAAGAAATACACTTCGCCCTACCACCATGTATAGTGTAATAAAACACACTTTCGCCCTGAACTATTATAACGTTAAAGCACTCGGTCGCAAGCGTCCTCGTGCTTTAACTATAATAGTTCAGGGTAAAAGTGTGTTTTATTACACTATACATGGTGGTAGAGCGAAGTGTATTTCTTAAACAGCAAACACGTGTCACATGTAACATGTGACACAGAGGGGGGTTCAGGGTGCGCACACATACACACACACACACACATTTTTTTGTTTGTTTTTGTTTTTTTGTTGTTGTCCTGAAAGCTTATTAAATGACCATTGAAACTTGGGTGAAAATGAAGTGTGCACCCCCTCCTTTGCCAATAGTGTGCACCCCACCTTTCTCAAAAAGCTGTATCCGCCCCTGTGACATATAACAACTTCAGTCAAAGTCATTGTGAAATATACAGTCAGACACTCGGGCCGGCGGGTTGTAGACTTCTATCACACCGTTGGTGAATCTGCCGGATTTGTCAGAGGGTCTGACACTATTCGTGAACACTGGTTTAAATGCATCCTGCATCCAGATACTTCTCTTTCCAAGTCATAAATGTAACTGACAAGTTGAGAAAGACCTCAAACGTCTTATAACTCCATTTGTATTTTTGGGGTTGCATGCATTGATACATACATATAGAGTTCTAGACTTGGCAGAACTTCATAACAATAGACCACAGAACAAATGGCGTCTGCTAAAACATGAACTTAATTCTTTAATAACTTACTCAATGAGAGTGATACAAAGGGATATAACTCGCATCATAACATCTTAGTCTGACACAGCGGTAGAGTGCCTAACTATATATTAGTGAGTGAGTGAGATTAGTTTTACGCCGCACTCAGCAATAGTCCAGCTATATGGCGGCGGTCTGTAAATAATCGGGTCTGGACCAGACAATCCAGTGATCAACAGCATGAGTATTGATCTACGTAATTGGGAACCGGTGACAAGTCAGCGAGTCTGACAACCTGATCCCGTTAGTCGCCTCTTATGACAAGCATGGGTTACTGAAGATCAATTCTAACCCAGATCTTCATGGGTTAACTTTATATTAACATCAATGCACTACATATACATGTGCGGATCCAGAGGGGGTGTGTGCAACCTCCTTTTTGTCCTGAAAGTGAATTAAATGACCATTGAAACTGCCGTGTAACAGGTGAAAAAGCTGTATCCACCCTGATATATAGGCACATATTTACTTATTTAAATTCTATCAGACACTATCATTTCCTTTCCATGTCTGCTCTTGTGTGTTAGAATAGTGAATATAAATGTGTTATCTCCCCTGGTTTGATAAAGGCTTTTGAATCCATAATTATATAGGAGGTGTTTAATCTCTAGGCCCTCCCCATCATCAACTTCCCATCAGAGCACCAACAGAAAACAATTTAAATGTGTCCTGTCTGTTTTCCATTTCTGGTTTTCCCTGCCGTGATATTTGTTGGAATGTTGTTAAAAACGGCGTAAAACCAAACTCACTCACTCACTGTCTGTTTTCAGTGCCTATGACTATTTGATCCCGGCGGGAGACAAGATTATCGCCAAGACAGACATCCAGATAGCTGTTCCTGAGGGGTCTTATGGCAGAGTTGGTATGTAGGTAGTGTTGGGAATCAGACACCAAATCCACTATAGATTATCGGAGGACTTGTGGTGAATGATTATCGATTATAATGGAAATATATACATTTTTATTTAATCACTAATTTTAAGGGTTTTTCGTCAGGTTTTTTCTCATTAATGCTTTTTATAACTAAGGCCAAATAAAAAACATGTTGTGGTTCCGATTACACCTTAAAATTTAGGGTAGGTAGGTAGGAATTCTTCTTTTTTATATATTTTTTAAGATATTTTTTTTAGAAGTAAATTATGAACTAATAACACATTTATCTATGTATAATTGTTTATTCAATCAAGCTTGCGGTCATCATGTCAACTTTCTTTATCAGAATGACTGATGTCTATTGGTGCTGACCAAAAACCATGGTACCTGAAAGCTTATTTTATCATACCTCTTAAAATAACTAGGGTCAGCACCAGAATTCAAGGGTTGGTCGGGTAATCGGAACCACAACATTTTGTTTTAGGCCTAATACTGCCTCTACCCTTCCCCTCGACTTCCCATGCCCAGGTTTGCCCTCTCAACAACAGGCAGGATTAGCAATATATTTTCATATCTAATTTTTTTTAAGTGCAGTAATTTTACTTTCTACATACAAATTATTCTGTTTATTTACACAACAAATATTTGTCAGTATATCTCATTACGTTCACAGTAGATGTTAATTTTATTAACAGGCAGGTTACAGTAATATTTACCGTAATGATAAATACGAAACTATCAGTACAATGCGCATAGCTTTATGCTGTTGAACGCATGTTTGTTTGTAAATGTTCTTTAAATTTAATGGTTTGTTTTCTTCATTCAAGTGTGTTATACTAAAACAACAAAATTTCGATTAATCAAAAAAATAATTATTTACAATCGATAATTATTTTTAATCCTTTCATCGATCGATGTTTTTATTATTTTCGATCATCGGAACACCACTATGTGTAGGCATTCACACATCAACTCAATTCCTTTATTATGGTGCCAATATTGTGAGGACGTCATTATCTTATTGTGTGTGTTTCTCCAACCCCAGTCAGGCTAAAAGAAAACTATTAGGGAAGCCCATTTCTGGTGTCCCCAACTGTGATAGAATATTGCTACAAGCGTCTTAAAACTGAACTCACTCTCACTAACCCAGCTAGACTGAAGTCAACAGTTGGGATACCACAATACATCGATGCATCGATACTTTTCTAAGACAATACAATTATCAATGCATTCAAAACTGTATCGATATTTAGTTTTGAAAGTATCGGTTTGAATATGTTTATGTGTCGTTTACATTTTGCAATTGTATCATGTTTTTGGATGTTATGCAGAGCTCCAGATAAGATTTAGCTCATGTGGGTACTGTACCCACTGTATTTTTTTGGAGTGGGTATTATGAATGTTGAGTGGGTATTTCATTTTCCGTTACCCACAATTTTCAAATATGTGCGTATTTCAGTCATTTTACTCACCTAAGTATGGTGTCATTGAGTAAGTTTACTTAGCAGGTATGTTCTGCCTTATGTCATACCTAATCAAAACCAACTTAAATATAATGGAAATGATTTCATAAAAAATCCCTCATCCTATACTGACAGTACAACACTAGTCCTATACTAACAGTACAACTTGATAGCAATTGATGTCTTTTTCATTGCGCAAGCGATTTTTATAAATATGTTCTGTACGCATTTGTTTTTTAAAACCTTTTGCATATCTAACATTTTTAATGCGTAATTGGTACGCAACAATTATTTTTCAATGCGTAAATGGAAATTTTCTATGCATATTTTACCCGGAAATGTTGTTTTGTGTAACCTGTTTTATGAAATTCTAAAATTCTGATCACTTCATTAGTGTTTTAATTAATGTATGATCTAGGTAAAGTTGCTTCACTTTGAAAACAGCGGCTGGGAGAATTTAGATGAGAAAAGTTTACATTGGAATGAAAATTCAGAGCAGGTGATATATGGAGAACATTTAGAGACAGCCTGTAGGGAAGACCCCTGATTTCTCTTAGACTCTTACCGTATTTGCCATAATACATTTAGCACTATGTGAAAGGAAAGGGGTGTAACGAGGTCAACACACCAAGTTCGTTTCAGGGCGAATTCAACAATGCTCACTGTATCTATCCCATTTAAAGTATGCACACGTTTCAAGCCAATAGATTTACCTACAAAATAAGACATAGAGCACAAAATTCGAAGCAGTACTTCGGGAGCTAGGGTCTTCGGAAACTTGAAAAGTCGTGATTTCTGGATTCCGAGCCAAAATCCCTGCTCAGAATTTGTAGCGGTAACTCACCCATTTTCTTGTTTATTTCAAAGTATACACAACCGACATGCACCAAAACATGTTGAACTGAAGGCACCTGTCACTGAGACCCTTACACCTCACTGTCATAATGAGTTTACGTACATTTATTTATCGCAAAAAAAATTTGTGTCATACCCGTTCGCCATTGACGACCTAAGCCTTAACCTGCCAAAACATTTTTACGAGGAGTGAGTCAAGTTCTGTTTGGATTGACCGCCTCCGTGGTGTAGTGGTTAGAGCGTCCGCCTGGAGAGCGGAAGGTCACGGGTTCGATCCCCGACCGTGTCATACCAAAAGAGGTTAAAATATGGTACTTGTTGGTCCCTGCCTGGCGCTCGGCATTAATGGATAAAGCAAGGACTGGTCGGCTCGGAGTCAGTATAATGTGTCTGAGTGGGGTATTCATGCTTCACTGCGGCATGGTATCTCAGTGGGCTAGCACTATAAAACCAGCTTCAGTCTGGGCTAGTACAAGCAACCGCACATACACACGCATGCACGTCGTCACATGAGCGAAATATTCTCAAGCACGACGATAAACCGCATTTCACCTCACCTCTGTTTGGTTTAGTAAGCACAGTTAATGACATCAATATTGATATACATTCTGGCTTGTGGGATCAAAGGTTTCACTAAGAGGTCAAGGCTGTAAATGAACATACTTTTAATCCACAGTATGATTTCACATTATATAATGTAACCTTCAGTCATATTCACTCAACTGGAAGGCATATAACTTTCTAAATTTATATTTTATTTGATCACAGTTTCATACCATGTCGGGGGGATTATGTCCCCAGAAGCCAAGGCTGACAATGTCTATCACTGGATTGTCTTGTCCAAATTTAACTGTTTACATAAATTTGTCATAATTAAAGACTATCTATAATCAATGGAAATATTTGTTTATGACATGTCCTGTGCAGGGTTTTACAGTTCAATAAGATCGATTTTATAAGCAAACAATGATAACTTTCGTTTATTGTAAACTGTATTTAAAACAATCATATAAGTGAGTGAGTGAGTTAAAATTTAACGTCACCTCGGCAATATTTCAGCCATATAGTGACGAGAAATGTTTTACATAGACAATAAATTATGATTGTTAAATAATCAGTCATCAAAGGACTGTAAAATAACTAGAGTATCACAGATGGTGTCTAAAACTAGCTCGGAAATTTAAAACTATTTTATTTACGAGGACAATACAATAAAACACATTCCATAAGTAGATGACTGTCTCCACAGTAGGGGCCATGGGGACGTACAGTGCTTGTGCTACCTGCATGGACTAATATAAATGACAATACAACACAAAACAAAATCTTGGCACAACTCTTGCGTTTGGATTTACACAATGAAATATTGCACTAAATATTAAACTAAAATTTTCATGACTACCAAATATTGAAAATGACTGTCAAAAATTTATACTGTGAGTCACCATGACTCCCAATTTTCAAAGTTTGTGTAAAACCTTGCCTATGTTTCAGCTCCACGATCCGGCTTGGCACCCAAAGACTTCATTGATGTAGGAGGTGAGATCTTTTGATTTTTCTACTTTCTTTCTCTTTTTTTCTTCTCTCTCTCTCTCTTTCTCTCCCCTCCCCACCACCCACCACCCACCATAATGGTTGTTTGCAGTTTGTCAGTAAAGCAAATAAATGTTTGAAATATCCAGGTACACCTTTCTCCTACTCAATGGAAATTTGTTTTGACAATATCTCCTGGAGCCAGTGGAGGGTGAATTTAAGAGGTCACTATTTCGTCTTTTGATTGATAAATAATAAATTGCATTTGTAGTTAAAAAACTTATAAGTACTCCTGGTGGGCAATTACAAGATCACTGGCATTGTTCAACATTAATGGGATTAAAAGGTTTACAAAAGACTTGTTATGTAATGAACATGTAATTCAGTCATGGTTGATGTTTATAAAAATATGCGTGGAATATTTCAAATTGAATGTATATTCATGTAAAATGACAAAGAAATAAAGAAATATATTGCCACCACATGTCTAAATGTTGAGCTGACCCCCACCTCATCCTATTGTTCTATCAATTACCACACCTGACTGCACAACCTAAATAAACAATAGGAGGTGGCAAATCAGGAAGACCCAATATAATTGTCAAATTTACACAGGGTTCATATTCATGCTTATTTTCAAACACTTACACGATACACCTTTCATACAGTTTGTTAAAGCATGTTAACAGGTTATAGCCTCAAAATATTTCAGTAGTAGTATATAGGTCATACAGAGCCAGGGGTGGAAATAACTTTAAAATTGCTAGTGTACTCCGGTACAGTGGCACATGTAAAATCACTTGCCCTGATCATTTTTCCACTATACCGGCCATTTTCTTGTTGATTTTTTAAATAAACAACATAATTAACATTGGAATATCAACTGGACACCGGTACGGTGTGATATACAAATTTGCTTGCCCGACAGAAAGAAACACTGGACTCGGACGTCGGGCAATGGGTTATTTCCACCCCTAAGAGCCATAAATGTTCTCTTTGGCTTCTATAGTGGTTTTATTATTTAAAAGATGAACTGTCAACAGCTTCTACATATACATGTGTATAAAGTCTGGCCTTAAAGTGACAATATACACAGAAAATGAGCCTAACCTGTTCCTATTGCAAAGGTCGGTGCTCGTGATGTTGATCACTGGATTGTCTGGACCAGACTCGAAACTCACTCAAAGAGGCAACAGCTCTACACAAGCCACAGCAGAGACATCTGCCCCCTCAATTAATCAATAAACAGCTTGATATTAACTGCAGTCCATTTCAGCACTAGTCAGTGTTTGAAAACAGGACTAAATGTTGAAATACATGGTCAGTTTTAGTTACTGGATGGCTGTACAAGTTTTTATAAAAAGGCAAAAATCTGACACAAATCATCCAATCACAGTTGTCAAATTATTCAGCCCAGCACTGAAGGTTCCCTACAAATGCTTCTTGTTTAACTACGGATTCACAGGGATGGAAATAACCCATTGCCCGACGTCTGAGTCCAGTGTTTTTTTCTGTCGGGCAAGCAAATTTGTATATCACGCTGTACCGGTGTCCAGTTGATATTCCAATGTTAATTATGTTGTTTATTTAAAAAATCACCAAGAAGATCGGCCGGTATAGCGGGAAAATTATCAGGGCAAGTGATTTTACATGTGCCCTGTACAGGAGTACACTAGCAATTTAAAAGTTATTTCTACCCCTGATTCTAATACAAAGTGTTATATTTGGTTGCGTTATATGTTACAGCTGAGGTTATAGACCAGGACTACAGAGAGAATGTTGGTGTGGTCATGTTCAACTTTGGCAAACAAGATTTCAAAGGTGAGACAAATTTCTAAAAAAGACCCATGAAGATCCAGGTTAGAATTGTCTTCAGCAACCCATGCTTGTAAAGGGTGACTAATAGGATCAGGTGGTTGACTTGGTTGACATTGTATCTAAATTCTGTGGATCGATGCTCATACTGTTGATCACTGGATTGTCTGGTCAGACTTGATTGTTTACAGACCTCTGCCATGTAGCTGGAATACTGCTGAGGGCGGCGTTACACAATCAATCATTACGTCAAATATCGATAATTTACTGGTAACAAATGTTAAGGGGGGTCTTTGTTCCGCTGTCCTATGCCTGCATCCAGACCTGATCCAACCGCCTCATTGGTCCAGTGGACTAAGTGTATGCTCAGAGAGTATGAAGTCTGTGGTTGAATCCAATGTCATACCAACAGGTGTTAGAAGATTGCACGGGTTGTTTCTAGAGCTGTGACGATATAATGTAGTATCGATAATTGTGATACTTTATCTGACGATAAATATATTGATACCTTTGTTCATATCGTGATATGTATCATTGACCTTAAAATTGTTAATTTTCATTTGATATTGATGGTTATGTCAAAATTTCTTACCATTAAAATATGATTTTTTAAAGAAAATAACTAAAAAAGCATATCGTAATTTGCATCGAATCGTATTGTTCCAAGATATCGCGATACGTATCGTATCGTGAAATTTCTGTATCGTCACACCTCTAGTTGTTTCCCTGCCTTGGGGTCGGCGTTATAAAGGAAATATGTTAAACTTGTGTGTGGTATTACAGTCAACTAACACTACAAAATGATTTTTATGATAAATTGTTCAAATATTGATGAAATCTGTGTATTTTTACGCAGTATTTCAAAACACGGGGGAAAAAACAACATTGCAATATTTCTCATGACCCATATCTAATCATAATTTTTAAGTAGTGCAAGGGAAAATTTCAAAATTTTTCAAAATTTAGTTTTTGCATCTCATATGTTAACTAGACAAGTCAGGGCGACCAGCACCAAGTTGAATATCGCGATATGGTTCAGATTCTACAATATATTGGATCATCCAGAGTTGGCTCCATTTGAATTATCTGCTCTGGATTTGCATAGCAACAAAATGTGCTCTAAAAGTTACAAATATGTGTATTATTTTGGACTCTGTCTGTCCATGCACTTAACTTAACAATCAGGGCGACATGCACCTCAAGTTTAAGTTAACAGTAAGGCGACATGCACCTCAAGCTTAACTTAACAGTAGGGCGACATGCACCTCAAGCTTAACTTAACAGTAAGGCGACATGCACCTCAAGTTTAACTTAACAGTAAGGCGACATGCACCTCAAGCTTAACTTAACAGTAAGGCGACATGCACCCCAAGTTTAACTTAACAGAAAGGCGACATGCACCTCAAGTTTAACTTAACAGTAAGGCGATATGCAAGTTTCAAACAGACAGTCAGGGCGATCTCTTGAAAGCTAGAGTCATGGTACAATATTTTGGGTCTTATTTGGACTGACAATAATGTCCTTGTTTTCAGTGAACTGTGGTGATTGTATTGCACAGCTCATCTGTAAGAGAATATACATTCCTGAACTACAAGAATTAAAGGTATGTTCCGTACTTTATATTCTGTCAGCTTTATTCTGAACCTCTAACCTACTTTCAAAAGATGTCGTACTTCATTTGAAAATATGTGGCACCCAAATAACTTTTACAGATGGAAATTAGCACCAGCCCCCTATCATGACATGAGTTTAGTTAAAGGCACAATGTTGCACATTTTCGACAATATTTTGGCCTATATCATATACATTGGGGCATATCCGCTCACCTTAGCAGGGTTCGAAATCTACGCTAGTCCGCTAGCCCAAGGCTAGTAAATCTCCTGGAGGACTACCAAAACATCTAACAGTACTAGTCCGCCGGGCTACCAGGCAGTAGTCGCATCAAAATGATATATAACTTTAGGAACCTAACTAACATATGATTCATTAATTAAATCTATCTATCACTTTTCACAATGTCTGAAAACACATATTACATTTCAAATGACCATATATTATCGACAAACTTAAAATGAAAAGCTATTTTTCGCAATGATATTGGAAAAAACAATTCTCGGACACATGCTTCGGCAACGGGTCCACATCAAAGTTGTCAAAGAGCAAAGTAACGATGTTTCGAGATGATAATTAAACAAATTGAATAAATTGAAGAATGTATTCAATAACGGTACTCATAAAAGTTGTCAAACCTACATTATAACTTACTATTCCCATCTTTATTGTGCGATCGTGTAATGTAATTCAAGTGACATCTCGGCTTCGTCGCCTCGAACTTCGTGCTCGGACACGATGTTTAAAGCTAAAATATATGCATGAAGCATTTTTGTCACAGGTCATAACCTAGCACGATACGTCCACTAAGGTCCAGAATATACGTATAGGTAGTGATCTTGTGCGTAACACGTTCAGAATAGCATGAATTTACCCAAAACTTTCGTCTGAATCTAAACGTTTTCGTTTACGAGGGCGGTATCCATTGCTGTAATATGATTGTCTGCCTTAGGTCACGTGTGTGATTTTGACCAATCGTAGCAGACTGTGACAGAAAAGCGTCATTAGAAACCAATCTTTAACCAATCAAATCGCTTCTTACAACTGTGAAAATACTCTTGGCAAGGGTATAGCGATATAGTTGATGTTCAGAGCTTTCGAACGATACCCGCCATCAAACGAATAGCCTCACATGTTTTTTATACGAAGCTTCGAAAACGGATGTATTTCCCACTGTTGTATCACGTTACCGAGCGGAAAGCCACTGGTATCGGGAAATAGACGACCATACATATTATTTGAGAAATATCTTTATAATAGTTTTCCGATTGCGTAAACATGAAAAATAGAAAGAAAACGTAAGGATAATTATGTCATGCTACAAATGGAAAAAATCGCTGCATTGTTTGCTTCCTTCGTGGTTTATCTGAACATTATAAATGTGTAATCTTGCATTTTCATTAAATATTAACTTATGTACGTTGTAGTTGTGTTATCTGAATAATATGATCATATCCATCTGTCATGACTGAATTAAACTATGCCAAAACATATTGTGTGTGTGTTTGTTATGATACCACACCTCTGCCAATACTGCTTGACTAAGTCGAATTAATTATTTTTTGTTTATTAAAGATTGAAATTTGAGGACTACCAAAATTGTGTGAGGACTAGTAGTTTGGTGAGAGTCACTAGTCCTCATGGATAGTAGACTTTTCAAAGAGATTTCTAACCCTGCTTAGCTTCCTGTTGATGCAATAAAAAAAAAACTTATCCCTTGCGACTTGCCTGAAATCGATAATTGAAACTTCGAGGTGAACAGCTTCCAATCAGACATCACTTGCCATGTATGGAATGAAAATGTGTTGTCTGCATTTGCCGAACTGGTTTCAATCACAGGTGCATAGGATATCAGGGGTGGAAATAACTTTAAAATTGCTAGTGTACTCCGGAACAGTGGCACATGTAAAATCACTTGCCCTGATCATTTTTCCACTATACCGGTCGTTTTCTTGTTGATTTTTTAAAATAAACAACATAATTAATATTGGAAAGTCAACTGGACACCGGTACAGTGTGATATACAAATTTGTTTTGCCCGACAGAAAAAACACTGGACTCAGACGTCGCAATGGGTTATTTCCACCCTGGATATTCCTAAGGCCTAAAAAATCTTGTGGTTCCGTTTACCCGACCGACCCTAGAATTCTGGTGCCGACCCTATTTTTTTAAAGCGGTATGAATGAAATGAGCTTTCAGATACCATTGGTTGTTTTTTTTGTACCTACGGATAGAGAAAGTCGACATGATGGCCTAAACCTTGATTGCATAAACAATTATACATTGAATTATACTAGTTTGTACTTTACTTCTAAAAAAGAAAAGAAAAAGAAAAGAAAACCCTACCTATCTACCCTTAATTTTAAAGAGGTGTAATCGGAACCACAACATATTTTTTGTTTGGCCTATAAAGTGCTCCAAGGGACATAACTATGGGGTTGAAATAATGTTTGTCCGACAAGGGCGAGAGTGTCAATTTAATGCCACTTTGCATTAATTTATTCAAACAAATTTTGACATTGTAATATAAATGTGTAAAAAAAAAAATAATGTTGGAATAAATTATATGGTAGCTTCCCTGAGGGCTGATAGTTAGGCCAAACAAAATAAATGTTATGGTTCCGATTTCCTACATTTCAGAACTAGGGTAGGTAGGTAGGGGTTTGTTGGGTTTTTTTGCAAAATATTTTTACATTACTCATCATAGTCATGTGTCAGAAAATAAATTTAATTTATTGTGTGATGAGTAAAATTGTTAGGCTCGAAGGGAATATTTAGGGTCGGTCGGGAATCCCGGAACCACAAGCTTTTTTTTAGCTTTAGTAATATTGAGAGAAATGCATTATGTATATAAATGTGGTGTGACATTGTGCCTTTCAAACAATGCCTTTATGAATGCATAATACCATTTAGAAAGTGTTCAATTGTAACAGGTTATATTTGGGATTACACTATCCCGTCGAACCTATTCAGCCACCTCAAGAAGCTGGTGGGTTCAACTACTGACTTTATGGTGTGGCGATTAGGTACCTGACTGAGAGTGTCAGGGTTTGTACTTTTATGGGAAAGTGTCATCCCAAATATAACATCTGTTACATAATCAGTAGAGGACGTAACGTGTACGCGAGATGGTCCCCGTTACGCGTACAAGTGACTACCTGAGAGAGGGGTCACTCATTCGCGTGACTGCCTGATCATGAACAGGGGAAGTTTTGCATGTCACACAAAACGATGTCTAAAAGTGTTATTTATGAAAATAATTAAACAAAATTTGCTACAGTCATTACATTAGGTGTTCAAGCTGTTGATTGACATGAATGAAAACGATGTAAAGTAAACATTAGATTGTCAAAATTTTGACAAAAATGTGCAAAATTTGACAATATTGAACAGCGAATTTCACCTATGTGCATATTTTTCAGAAACTTACATTTAGTATTTTCTGAAAGCTCATTCATCGCAGATTCAAAATATATATGCAGCTTTCGAGGCACACCAACGCACACCCGTTTGTTATTGTGTTGAAACATGTTTACTTTCTTAAAAACTGCGCGAACCGTCTCGCGTAGAAGTGACTGGGGAAGCGAGTCATTAAGGGGAGGTAACTGATGCCTGACTAAATTGCTCTGTCAAAACATTCGTCTTATGACTTTGACTGTCAGAAGCGTATGTACTATATATGGGGATATTTTTATTGCGTTACAACAAAGAGGATATAATAAATTAATACACATTTACGAATAAATTTTTTTTTTCATACGGACTATATTATTTGGTGGAAGTATAATCATTGGAAAAAGGACTAAGAGAGGTGGTCACTTCTACCGGTGTAAAAACAATGCGCCGGCGTAAGTTTTTAGTTTGCTGTTATATTGGTCGTTTTTTTACGACAATTTTCACCCATGTGCCAATTTCACAGAAACGTGATTTTAATATTTTCTGAAAGCTCGTTCAAGGGAGATTTACCTCATGTAAATAGTTTTTCATGCACACAACAGACATAGGTGTGCCATCGCGTTGAAACATGTACTTTCCTCCCACAGCTCGACATAGACAAACATATCGTCCGTGCAGACCCGTTACGCGTACGAGAGACGCCTTGCAGAAGCAAGTGCACGACTGTTTGGGAGAGGGTTGCTCGTAGGCGTTGACTACCTGTTGATGGACCACATATTTCAACCAGTAGCACACAAACGTCTCTAAGTACAATTTATAAAAAACAAAAAAATCAAACCCGACCATACGTTGACATCGAGAAGTACATACTTCATTGAGCTTTGAAATATATATTTAATATACCAGACATTTTTTAAAGTGGTGAGTTAAGCATAAGCAGAAGCAGCCGGTTTTGACAACAATTTTGACCTATGTGCCAATTTCACAGAAATATGATTTTAATATTTTCTGAAAGCTCATTCAATGGAGATTTGCCTCATGTAAGTACTTTTTCATGTACATGAATGCACATAGGTGTGCCATCGTGTTGAAAGTATGTCTCTCTCCTCCCACTGCTCCTCACAGACAAACAAACCTTCCTCACAGATCCGTTACGCGTACGAGAGACGCCTCCTCAGAATCACGAGCAAAAAGAAGTCAATTTTGAGGGACAATTTTGATCTATGTGCCAACTTCACAGAAATATGATTTTAATATATTCTGAAAGCTCATTCAATGGAGATTTGCCTCATGTAAAACTTTCATGTACACGAACTCGCGTTTGAAACATGTCTACTTTCCTCCCACTGCTCGTCATAGAACAAACAAACATGTCCTCCACAGATCCGTTACGTGTACGAGAGACGCCTCTCTCAGAATCACGAGCAAAAGTAGCCAGTTTTTACGACAATTTTGACCTACGTGCCAATTTCACAGAAATATGATTTTAATATTTTCTGAAAGCTCATTCAATGGAGATTTACCCCATGTAAGTACTTTTCCATGTACAAGAACGCACATAGGTGTGCCATCGTGTTGAATCATGTCTACTTTCCTCCCTGCTCCTCACAGACAAACAAACCTTCCTCACAGATCCGTTACGCGTACGAAGAGACGCCTCTCAGAATCACGAGCAAAGTAGTCCAGTTTTAAGAGACAATTTTGATCCTATGTGCTAATTTCACAGAAATATGATTTTAATATTCTGAAAGCTCATTCAATGGAGATTTGCCTCGGTGTAAGTCCTTTTTCACGTACACGATCGCGCATGGGTGTGCCATCGTGTTGAAACATATCCATTTGAACTGACAGCTCTTCGCGTACAAGAGAGCAAGCGATGTGCAAATAGATCGCGTGGCACCGGCTTACCCGGTGCGCAATATGCTAGCTCAATCAAATTGATACAGCAAGTGGTAGGTAAAAATTCAGTGGACCAGTGTTGCATCTAGAGCGCGTTTTTGCGTAATGACGCAGTGATATTTCATGTGCGCTACATAGTACGATGCGAGTTATTATTTTCACGCATATATTCGTTGCTTAACGCGTAGCGAAACTACATGAATTAAAAAACTGTTACTTGCCATTGCTCCCTGTATATTGGAAATACCAAGCTATAAATAGCACTTTCCAAGAACATGCCCGGACACGTCTGGATATCGCAGTGATTTCCAAGTGATTTTTTCATTGGTCAAATTTAATGTTTAGCATTCGGAATCATTTCGGTATATGTTAGGAACTCGGAAAGACAGGTTTGTTACTAGATCCCATACAGAATTGATCGTAATTGTTCGCCTATTTCCGTCGCAAATACCTCGTAATTTTCTTGGAAATGGTGAATGAGGCCAGATCGGCGAGCAGAAGTAACGGCAGCGGTCAGAGTTCGGTAAAGTTGAGTCATATTATCACGTTGATAAAGACATGTCGTCAAATAAGAAGAAAAGACGAATCACAGACTTTTTTCACGAAACGGCAGGTGCTAGCAGGGATACTCTACAACAGGGATAGGTCACTCGCTTGCTTTCTTTACCATTTGTACTAATTAACGTGTGCCTCGTCATGCTCCAACGCACACAGCGACTTGGTTCGTTCCCAGCGCAACTTCGGCTGCGTTTAACAGTACTTCAGCCAGTGTATTGTATCAGTCGGAATTTTACAATGAATGAATGAATGAATTAAGAGCAAGAATTATATGTGAATGAATGAAAGAAAATAAAGAAAAGAACAAAAGAAAGAAATACATATGTGAATGAATGAAAGAATAAATGATACACCCACAACCATTCCTCCCTAACATCTTAAAGAACGCAAAACTATCGGTAGAACACATGTGTTAACATCAGCTGTCCTTTTTTCTAAAAATCTACTTTGAGACATTTTTTACATTAGTAACTAATTCAGATATCTTATTGCATGTGTGGAATGGCATGGACATTGACAGAATGTTAACTGACACTGTCACAGACCCCTCAAAAACAGAAAGTTAAGAACTATCACAAAGCGTTGTAAACACCTTATCAGTTTTGTCACATACTAAGATCAACATGAAAGAAACAAGTTTTAGAACTATAACACTCAAGCATCACAAGCATCAATGACGTATCAGAACAGATCGGCGATATGTCAAATTTTTCACACATCTCAAATACACCCTAACAAAAAAATTTAAATTATAAAACTATCACTATTACTTGCAAACACCTTTCACCTGATGGTATATTCTCCTCATAAAAATTAAAGGTGTATGTGAAAGATGTTTTAGAACAATAACTAGAAACACTCAAACAACGCCCCGTAGTATTTCAATGGCAGATCGGCGATATGTCATATTTTTCACACACCTCAAATACACCCTAACAAAAAAAATAATTATAAAACTATCACTATTACTTGCAAACACCTTTCACCTGATGGTATATTCTCCTCATAATAATTAAAGGTGTATGTGAAAGATGTTTTAGAACAATAACTAGAAACACTCAAACAACGCCCCGTAGTATTTCAATGGCAGATCGGCGATATGTCATATTTTCCACACACCTCAAATACACCCTAACAAATGTTTTTAGTTATAAAACTATCACTATCACTTGCAAACACCTTTCAACTAAAGCTATATTTCCCTTCTAAAAATTAAACGAATATGTGAAAGAAGTTTTAGCGATATATAATTTAGTCTTTCTTCGCTGTGTACTGAAAATTGAAGCCAGTGAGCTCGACATGCCGACTTGAAACTTTACTACAAATCTACTCGTACTAATACTGACACTAATAACAATTATTTGACTTAAAATGAAGTGTCAGCATAGGTAACTTATCTCTACATGTAGGTTTCAGTTGTCACAACACTCAGCGTATGTAATCAGCTGTTGAAAATAAACCGGCTCAATCTTAAAACTACGCTGCCGCCATATTAGCTACATTGGTCACGTGACGAGCCGAGACATAGCTTAGAGCTTTCTCGATGAGCGACCACTCCCCCTTATATAGTCTCCCTGGTGCTTGTGAAGTTAATTCAAATGTTTCCGGTGCAGAAATTCCCGATAATGGCGACCACGTGCGTGATAGTGATGAACTCAATGTTAATTCTGACGAAAGTGACAGTTGCGAAGAAAATCTTCCACAGACCGGAAAACGAAAATTTGTGCACAAATTTCGGAACAAGTGGCTAAAGAAATATGATTGGCTTGAGTGTGATGAGGCAATAGCCCAGCGGATAAGTGATCAAATTGTGCACTTTGTGTTACAAGCATGAAACTTGGCATGATTGTAGCTTATACCATTCTAACTGAATAAAGATCGAGAGGCCTCGCAGATTTTTTATATTTTCCATAATTTTGGGGGAAAAAGTGAAAAAATATAATTTTTTATACTATTTTCGTTATAACCTTTACAAAATTCTCCAATTCTCATAAGACATATATCAAATTGTAGGAAATCCATAGCTGGTCATTTTCCATCTATACATGTCTTTTATCTTTAACGGTGTAGGTCTACGGAAGTCAATTTATATCATGACTACTCTTGAAAAAATGCGAAAATTCTCAGGCTAATTTTGAAAACGGCCATTTTGCACACCAGCTTTGCAGTAAAATGGCCGCCATATAGAGTACATCAGTAAAATAAGTATGAGATCATCCCCATGATCTAAAATATTTTTATCATTTCTTTTGCAAATTCAATACGAGAAGCCTCATAGGATTGTTGTAATTTTATATATTTGGGGGAAAAAGTGGGAAAAAATTGAATTTTCCAAAAATGTTCCTTTAACTCAATTTTTAAATCCTCATAAATTATCTTACTAGAATATTGTGAGAACAGACCAAAGTTTATTTTAAGGAATATATCATTAGATTTACTTACATTTATAATGTATGAGCTTGATTGGCTATAGAACACCTATAAAAACATATCAAAATCAAGACAACATCAATGTCAAAGTAGCTATCTCATCACTCTATGGAATGTGTAATTGTATTCCTAGCTTGACTGAATGAGAAAAGTGCATAGCACTTGAGAGATGCTTTAACGAAGACTTGACCGGTTTGAACATTTTATACACATGCATTTCAGCAATTCCCCGCAGCTCTTTCATGCCTTCGTGAGAGTTGTCCATAGTTACCAGTGGTATGTTGGATCAAAGTTGATTCTGTTGGGGAATGATTCTGTTGGGGGAATATTGTCCAGTGTTTCTCCCCTTTGTGGCAAACAAATGTTTTCTTGCTCATTCACTTTCATGAGGTTGCTTGCACTGTCATACAGCAGTACAACAACTCTCTCATGCTGATTAATTTTGTGCATTAGGGATTTCAAGTGGTGGACAAGCGAGGGAAATAAAGGTGCCTGTAAGTTCAGGAAAAGTATTCCATGTATTCCGCGAGGCCTTCTTTCAATTCTGATTCTAAGGATGACATACTGTCATGGCCTGTGAAGCTGGGAAACACTGAGAATGCTTGATGCAGCAATGGCCAACACAACCACATCTGTGTCAACAATACGGATGTAGAACTTCTTCCATGAAGACAAGATATACACAGACGAGTCCAAGGGATGGAAACCTGGATGAGTTTGTCAGACATAAAAATCAGTCTTGCTACCCAACTCATATCTCATCAAGGTTCTCTTACGTCCATGCGCAAAATCAGTTCTTCTCTCAATTGCTTTGAAGAAAATTTCACTCACTCAACTGACTCAACACCACATGTTGACGTATCAATCCTTGATAGATCTGCAGTAATAAACATGCTAAACTAGCAGCTCCAATAGCATTTTGATGAATACTAGTATGCTGATAATGTGTTCTTGAAGTACTTGCAGTCTCTTCTGGACACTAATCAGAGAGTGGATATTGTCTGAGACGAATACAAAACGGACAGCGTAAAAATCCA
The DNA here is from genome assembly GCF_003918875.1 of Haliotis rubra. Taxonomy (NCBI): domain Eukaryota; kingdom Metazoa; phylum Mollusca; class Gastropoda; order Lepetellida; family Haliotidae; genus Haliotis; species Haliotis rubra. Next base: position 58,939 of record NW_025767396.1, on the reverse strand, counting down.
GTGTAAGAACAAAAAGAGGAAGTGGAAAAGACTATTTAGTGGAAGCCAGTTCTGAGGAACTGGCAAGAATTCCCGAGGTGTGATACCAGCAAGAAATATCTTTTTGCTTTCCCTTGTACAGAAAATAGCCTTGATAGAATCAAGCAAGTCATCAGCCCTATTGGAGTGAACATGTGGTGTCCAATCAACCAAAGACCTTTGGAACTGGCACCCTGTAACTATGAAGAGATAAAAAAGATAAAAGAAAGTTGCTTCACTGATGCTTCACATAAAGGATGGAAGAAGTTTTACAGCCGTAATGTTGACTACTGATGTGGTTGTGTTGGCCATAGCTGCAACAGGCATTCTCGATCTTGAAGAAGTATGGGTGGGGTTTGGTACCGGAAAACTCTTCCGCTATATTGTAATTCATGAACTTGCATCAGGTCTGGGTCCTGAGAAAAGTAGATCCCTTCCAATGTTTCACAGCTTCACATTCTGTGACATTGTGTCATCCTTTGATATGAAAAAGACCTCGGAATGCATGGATTTGCTTTTCCTGAACTTACAGGCACCCTATTTCCCTCACCTCGTCCACCACTTGAAATCACTAATCACTAAATGCTGATTCATCAGCTTGAGAGATTTGTTGTACTGCTGTATGACAGAGCAAGCAACCTCATGAAAGTGAATGAAGCAAGAAAGCATTTGTTCACCACGATGAGGAGAACTTTGGACAATATTCCCCAACAGAATAAGCTTTTGATCCAACATATAAAGAGAGCTGTAAATCAGGGGAGTTATGTTTCAGAGCAATCCCTGATGAAATCACAGGAATTACCAAGCCCTCTGTATAGGGTTGGTAATAACTCTAGGGGAGAGCTTGGGCCTGTATGGACAACTCTTTCATTGGCATGAAAGGGCTGCCAGGAATTGCTGAAATGCATGTGTATAAAATGTTCAAACTGGTCCAAGTGTTTAAAAGCAGCTCTTAAGTGCACTGCACTTTTCTGATCCAGTCAAGCTAGATACAATTACACATGATTGAGTAACCTTCCATAGATTAATGAGATAGCTACTTTGACATTGATGTTGAAATGAAATATGTTTGCGTTGATTTTGATAAGTTTTCATAGGTGATCTATAGCCAATCAAGCTCATACATTATAAATGTAAGTAAATCTAATGATATATTCCTTAAAATAAACTTTGGTCTGTTCTCACAATATTCTAGTTAGATAATTTATGAGGATTTAAAATTGAGTTAAAGGAACATTTTTTGGAAAATTCAATTTTTTCCCCACTTTTTCCCCCCAAATATATAAAATTACAACAATCTGTGAGGCTTCGCATTGAATTTGCAAAGAAATGATAAAATATTTTAGATCATGGGATGATCTCATACTTATTTTACTGATGTACTCTATATGGCGGCCATTTTGCAAACTGGAGGTGAAAATTGGCGGCCATTTTTCAAAATGGCCACCAATTTTCGCATTTTCGGGTAGTCATGATATAAATTGACTTCCGTAGACCTAACCGTTAAAGATAAAAAGACATGTATAGATGGAAAATGACCAGCTATGGATTTCCTACAATTTGATATATGTCTTATGAGAATTGGAGAATTTTGTAAAAGTTATGACGAAAATAGTATAAAAAATTATATTTTTTCACTTTTTCCCCCAAAATTATGGAAAATATAAAAAATCTGCGAGGCCTCTCGATCTTTATTCAGTTAGAATGGTATAAGCTACAATCATGCCAAGTTTCATGCTTGTAACACAAAGTGCACAATTCAGTGAAAAAGTGCATCTTATCCGCTGGGCGTACAGACATTAATGTGACAAAAAAAGCTTGTTATCTATGGAAGAATGGTGTTTGAAAACATGCAACAAGAAACTATTTTTCTTGGAAACATTGAACTAAAGGGTTCATGAGCAACTGCAATAAGTCATTTTACAAACACATGAAAGAATTTATGCAGTCAAGAGGAATCTGAAAATGAGTGACATCATTGCACTTGGCACAGACGGAGCGTCAGTGATGACTGGTAGGAAATCTGGAGGGCTAAACTCCTGCAGGATGATAGTCCCCATGTTGTAAATATTCATTGTGTGGCACACAGACTAAACTTGTGCACATCAAAGGCAGCTGACGAAGTGGGAGTATGTTGGGAGTGCGTTTCAGAAAACTCTTACAGACTTATTTTTATTATTTTAAGAAATCAGCATGCAGAGTTGCAGAACTTGCCGAGGTACAGAATTATTGGATGACCCCCAAATAAAAGTAAAGGAAGTCCACGAGATCAGGTGGTTTGCTATGTACAATGCACTTTTCACTGTGTACAAGACATGGAGGTCTCTAGTGAGATATTTCAAAAAGATTGACAAGAAGAGCTCAAAGGAAGAGGAACAACTAGCCAACCTCACAGATTACAAGTTCATTTTCATGCTCCATGTGATGATGGATGTGATCCCCAGGTTTACTGAATTGAGTTTGGTATTCCGAAAAAGTAGATCTTGATGTTTCATGTGTGCAGCCTGCAGTTGGGGGATGTCTGTCTTGTTTGAAATGTGCACTCAGTGGCAAAAGCCACTATCAGCTACTGCTCAAAGATAAAATGATTCTTAAAAAAAAAATGACAATGTGATAGCTAAGTAATTGGGGAGAGAAGTTACATAATTACCAAGCAAAGAAATCAGAGGAAATCAGGGACAAATTTTTGAATGCTCTTCAAGACAGAGTTGAAAAAAGTAGGTTTCCTAAAAAGAATCAGTCAGTGTATCTACTGCTTTAGTGTCATGGGATTAAGGAGTATAAGCATGCTGTCTGAAGAGGATCTTGTCAACTATGGAAAGGAGGAAATGGAAATTCCCTGACTAACTCTTTATGGTTCTGATCGGACAGGGAATGGAGAATATGTTAGCAAAGGCCAAAATTGACAAAATTGGAACTCTGTGTGAGTGGGACATTTTGAAGAGAGTTGTTCTGAAGGAAAGGTATGCAAGGGACAATTTCAGTAAACTTTGGACTGAGATATGCACATCACAAGTCCATGTTTCCCAACCTCCTGACCCTAGCCAGGCTTGCTCTTGTGCAATGCCCTTGCAAACAGCTGGATTGTGAACGTGGCTTCAGCTGCCAGAACAACATCCACAACCCTGCAAGAAACAGACTGTGTGTGCAGAGGCTGAACACACTGATGTTGATAAAAACTAGAGAGGCAAGGAGGTAGATGAGTTTGACTATGTGCGAGCTTTTGAGAAGCGGGAAGGAGAAAGTGGACAGGAGAATCTTCAAAGCTTAGACGGCTGAGAGTTATAGGTGAGATGTCTCATCTAGTCTTTATTCCAAGTATTGCTGTACACCATTACTGAAGCTAATAAGAAGACATTTCAAAGACATGATATTGTTTCTATTGTCTCTTTATAAGATCGTAACAGTGAGGAATGACCTCACAAAACAGTGGCCCACTGTCAATACATGGAGTGACCCACTGATTTTAAAACAAAGGGCCACTTTGACCCACTATGGTTAAATCCTAGATGCAACACTGGTGGACTACATTATTCATTTCCTAACATGTTTTATATCATTGTCATCATAAACACATTTAGTATAGAAATACATATAACACAACAAAAAAGCGACATTTAACAGATGTACGTATATGTGCAAATGCATCTACCAAAATAAAAAAGAGAACATACGACATTGTAATTGCTATATTGATTACACCCTACCAACTACACTCAAATGAGATTATTTTATGATGTCACCAAAATTATATTTTCTTCTGTGTTGTGTAGTAGTGGATAAGCCCGTGTGGTTTGTTCACCGATCCTCATTTTTGTATTAACGAAATAAAATATGTTTAAACTAAAAAGAGAGAAAAGCCGATGACAGTGTTCACAAGGACGCACAGCATCTTCAAATACCCTTCGAAGATTAGTCTTGGAAGTACAAGAATAGCTCCTCCTTACCAAAATATAACACTATATATGCCGAAACACAATAACAATATCCATAATATATCGGTTTTAAAGTCGTCTATCAGTTGTTTTACAGACATATTTTGAGTATGTAATCATACCAAACAATTTTACTCTCTTTTTTCACTCATGAATATGTAAACTCTTCAATATTTGAGTGAGTTGCTGAATTAATCATGAGGGTACCGATCATGGCGCGATATATCTGACGATGAAGAGATCGTCATCACGTGATCAGTTCAATTGGCAAAAGATGCCATTTCCATGAGAGCAGATTTTGCCCAGCTCCATCATCAACTGAATATTTGTCACAACTGAATAAACATTTCTGTGTCCTTTCACAGCTTATCCAAACACAAACACGAAATGGAATAATTAGCATTTAATTATGTGTTTTAAGCGATAATAAAATATTACACCGCGGACCATAAAAAGCACCGTATGCAGGAAGTGCACACAATCGCCGTGTCCACCAGACTGTCAGCCGGCTAAGCTGTCTGCAAGCCCATTATATGTATATACCCCGAAATAACGTGCTGTATTGCATCACACCTGTTGCAGGGTCCAGTCTCCCACCTGTATATTCAGCGATATCCAACTGCAGTCATAAACTATGCCTGACCGCGTTCGGCCTTGTCTTTATTCCGGCTTAATCATCGCGGGAAGGAGAAACAGTGTCACGTGTGTGATAGAACGAATTGCGTAATCTAACTGAAATTTAATTGTGTTGCATTCTGTCAAAATATGTGCGAAGACTAATACAAGTCGCCGTACTGAAGAATTTAAATATGCATTTTCACAA